>NW_011500410.1:101346-110562 GCF_000495115.2 Populus euphratica
TAGTAGTAGTAGTAGTAGTAGTAGTAGTAGTAGTAGTAGTAGTAGTAGTAGTAGTAGTAGTAGTAGTAGTAGTAGTAGTAGTAGTAGTAGTAGTAGTAGTAGTAGTAGTAGTAGTAGTAGTAGTAGTAGTAGTAGTAGTAGTAGTAGTACTAATAATAATAATAATAATAATAATAATAATAATAATAATAAAGAAAAAGAAGGAGAAGAAGAAGAAGAAGATGAGAACTTTGAGATGGAATATTAATGTAACGATTAAACAATGATAATAACAAATGTCAAGGTTAGAGGTTCCACTAATGGTATATCAAACAAGTATAGTATAAACTCTTATTATTGAATTGGAAACCACACACAAAGGAGGTTCCAATCAGATTATATATTGTTAACATGATTACATTAGTCATCTTATTCAATTAATGCTAATACTTGTAAATCTCGTCAAGCATTCATGATTATAACTTATGTTAACAATAAATCAAGTTCCTTTCATAGCTCAGGTGTCGGTTATACCATACATTATGGGCTATGAAAGTGCCAAGCATTTGTTGTACCAAGTGTTATACAACATAAATCAAGATTAGTCATTTAACAAGCAAAGTATTAAAGAGTGAACAAGATAACAAATATAAAACATGTTAGTATCAAACATTAAAGTTCATATTAAGTTTACATTATACTTATTCTTACACCATTAGTGTAACCTTTTCACCTTGACATAATTAACTTAGCTAGACATAATGAAAGAAAGCAAAATAGATAAACAAAATAAGAACATAAAAGTTAACTAAGTAAAGGAAAGGAAATGAAAGGCATAAACTTAATATTAATGAAAACAAAGCATAAAAAATACAAAGAGAGAAAGGAAGAGCATGATCTTGATCTGGAAACCAAGATGCCTAAATGCATGGAAAATGCCTCCTTTTATAGGCCAAAATTGGGAACTATTGATTTGATGACTAATTGATAAGTGGGTGACCAACTTTTGACTTGGTGACAATCCTTATCTTCTCTTGTCTGCCCAAAACGTCATTGATAACGTCAAAATTGGAGCCAGTTGTAAACATGAAAGTTGTAGGCAATTGTCTCAGCTTTCTTGTGTAAAACATTCAGCTCATTTGGACTTCTAGAACTCCAGATATGGCCAAAATACCGAACAGTGCTCGGGCTGGAAGACAGATTCGGGCTTCTTTGTTGTTGCTACTATTTGGACTTGATAATGGCCTTTTTAGATCTTGGGCTCCATATGAAAGTTGTAGGCCTATGTCTTACCTTTCCATCCATATAAATTAGACCTAAATCTGAGATTTATAGCTCCAGATATGACTCAATTACCGAACAGTGTTCCGGTTTGGATTGCACCGACATCTCTTTTCTAAGTTTGGTTATCTCTTTGTCCTTTCAATTTCAGTTCTTAAATTCATCAATCAATCCTTTTATTTATGTGATAGGCCTCAATTTAAAATGAACATTTACCTTAAATTAAAGGTATCTTATATTATTAGATATATTATTATAAAACATGCTTTAGTTAAGGAGTTATTGATACTTCAAGTGCAAAATGATGATATAAAAGCATGATAAAATGCACTTTTAAGTACTAATCAATCTCCACCAAGATACTTCTCAAAAGTTAATAAAAGATTATCTAAATATTCCTTATGTTTTGAAATAAATCTTGACTTTTGATAATTTTTACAAGCTTTGCAAAACACATGTGTGTCTTTGAATATGATGGGCTAATAGAATCTATATTTTAAGATTTTTACAGTCGTCATTTTTTACGAGAAATGACTCCCACATGCCTTAGAATAACAAAGTTTAACACTATTTACCTTATTATCCGAAATGCATCTTCAAAATATTTGATCAGAATAATATTTGAATAAGTAAAGGTCATCCTAATAAAATTTCTTCACTTTGTTCAAAAACTTTCCTTTGTTTTCGGTACTCTAGTGAGTTGGCAAAAATTAAGAAGTAAGAAAATTGATATTTTTAGCAAACCAAGGCATTCAACTAAGAGAAAGTAAAGATTCATCAAAAAAATAATTATTGATTGGTGTGATGTCAGATGTCGAATCTACAAAAGATCTGCATCTATATTTTTAGTGCCTTTTTTATTCTTGATTTTTTCATGAAAATAAATCATTTGTAAATTTTTAAATTCATCAAACTCAATTTTACTCAAAGTAAATTCAAGTTGATGATAAATTAATTCTTCAATAAGATCTACTTCTTGTAAATCATTATCATCTCCAGGTTGCTTGCAAATGTTGAAAATATTCATTTACGATGTCATGTTTCCAAATGATAGCTTCATCAGTCCATTCCTATAATTAATTAATGCGTTAGAAGTTACAAGAAATGGATGTTGAAAATAACAAGAAATGAATTGCATGTTTCAACAGATTGTGTGTCCATGACAATAAAATCCACAAGGTAAATAAATTTATCGACTTGTATTAACACAGCTTCAACTATTCCTTTAAGCATTTTTATAGATTTATCAGTAGGTTGCTTATAAATGTTGAAAATATTTGATTAGTACTTAAAAGTACATTTTTATCAAGGTTTTATATTATCATTTTACACTTGAAGTATCAATAACTCCTTAACTCAAACATGTTTTATAATAACATACCACATAAATGAAAGGATTAATTGATGAGTTTAAGAACTAAAATTGAAAGGGCAAAAGGATGGTCAAACTTAGAAAAGAGATGCTAGTGCTGTCCAAACCGGAATATTGTTCGGTAATTGGGTCATATCTGGAGTTGTAGATCTCAAATTTAGTACTTTATATGAATGGAAAGGTAAGACATAGGCTTACAACTTTCATGGGACTCAAAGATTTAAAAAAGTCATTTTCAAGTCCAAATTATAGCAACAACGAAAAAGTTTAAATCTATCTTGTAGCCTAAACACTATTCAGTATTTATCCCATATCTGGAGTTCTAGAAATCTAAATGACCTCCATTTTTTTTTTCTAGAAAGGTGAGACAATTTCCTACAACTTTGATATTTCAAGTGGTTCCAATTCTGACGTTATCAATGATGTTTTGGGCAGATAAGAGAAGATAGAGATTGTCACCAAGTCAATAGGTGGTCACCCACTCATCAATTAGTTATCAAATCAATAGTTTCTAATTTTGCCTTATAAAAGGAGGCATTTGTCATGCATTTAGGCATCTTGGTCTCCATATCAAGATTATATTTGAATTTTTAGTTCTAAAATATTAAATTAGATTTTTGTGATGCTTTGTTGTTTATAAATTATTTATACTTTATTTATACATAATTTTTTGATTTACGTTACCTGAGTCTACCAAACATGTCTGGTCCAAGTTTACTTGAATAATAATAACAACAACAATAATCATACTAATAATAAAAGATATAATTTCTATTGAAGGAATAACAAATTAATAAATATAAAATATAAACTATTTTAATGAAAACATATGATTTGAATTTTTAAATTTAAAATATTAAATTAGATTTTTATAATTATTTATTTATAATAATAAAAATATATTTGCATTAATATGATAACTATGTGTAATGTCAGACCCTAATATATTTGCATGGGTCTGATAACAAGTTTTTATATATATATATATATACACGAGAACAACTATATAATTATATTTTTCTAATTCATAGCTTTCTGTACCTTAGTAAATACTAAAAAAAAACAACAATAAGTCACCGAGTTCATATTGTATAATTTGTCTCTTCAAGGATGTTGCCAAAAATTAAATGAAATTTCTTTTAGTGGATTGTATTAGATGAGACTCTTTTTTTTTTTGGCACATTCGTCACATATCAATGACAGAGCAGACTATGCTGTCAAATCTCATTGATGTAAAATTTAAGTCATTCAAAGTCATAAAAAACATCAAATCTTTTTCAACTACCGGGAGATATTCATTACACCCATCAAAGAGCAAATAACTTTTATTTTAATTTTTTTATATTTTAAAATTATTTTAATATATTAATATATAAAATAAATTTTAAAAAATAAAAATATATATATTATTTTAATAAAATTTTACTTTAAAAAATATTTAAAAAACAACAATTACTATAACAATAAACACTACCTACATGACTAGGTATATTTTTATAAACAACTATTTTTTATTTCAAATTATTTTTTTATGTGTTAAATCTTTTTAAAGTATTGATATAAAAAATAAAATTTTAAAAATAAAAATATATATTATATTAATATATTTTTAAATAAAAATTATTTTAAAAAAATCATAATCCTATCACAATATTATAGTATCAATTACTACCTAAATGTTATGACAAAACAGGAATTCGGACACATAACAAATCTAGATCTGTAAAACAGAGAAAAGAAAAGAAAGGGATTAAAGAAAGACAAAAGGAGAGATCAAGGAATAAAAAAAATCAAGTTGCCGCTAGTGAAAAAAATTAGCAGCAACTGCTAGGGTTCAGATAGAGGGCCTTGATCACTAATTCTCTATACTCAAATATTTTATCTTAGAAAGCTACTAAACTTAAAGGTTTGCAGGAGAAACATTCCTTCCCCTGGTTCCCTCTCTTATAATCAACAAAAAGCAAGCAATGCTTTGCTTTCAAGTTGAAGACAAACTAAGAACAAACTCTTTGTTTTAGATTATTTTTTGTTTTAATGAAATGGTGATCAAGAATTGAAATTTGATTTTCCAGTTGAACAACTAATTTATCGTTTCTGAGAACAAAGAGGAAACAGAGGTTTATCATACATAATTTACCAATCAAAGATGTTTTGGAAATTTTATGGACAATCAATCACTGAGGCAAAAGTGCATTTCATGTGGCAGTTCCATCACAATCCAAGGTGTAGCCTACGGTTATTGTCCTAAGGCTGACAAGAATAAAAAAGCATCCATATGAGTCCAGCCCATGTTCAAAGGAAACTAAACTAGTGACGAATCAACGATTGAAATCTCACTAGGATCCCATCAACACCATGTCTTCCCAAGAATATCCCTTCAGACAATGGCTCTGTTATTTCTATTTTCTCCTGTCATGCATCAAGAGGTTTGTCGTTCGGAATACGAGGTAGACACACGCACAGATAGAAAGGCATGTATTTTAGTTTTGTGTATGATAGCTGGTTTTTAGGACAGATATTTATTATTTTTGGATCTCCATAAATGTCTCAAACCGTGATGAACTCGTACAGAATTTTTGGTTTTGTCAAGACTAAGTAGAATGGCCTGAAAGGGAGCGGAAATCGGCAAAATAACTTGTCCTCTTTGGAGTCAGAATCGAAAGAAATAAACTAGTAGAATTCTAAAGCAAGGAAGCAGTCCTCATTGGAAACTGGATTTTTTAAGGAAATAACAAAGAAAAAACTATAACAAGGAGTACTAGAAACATTCATATCTTTATGATTTTTCCGTCTGCTGACTGTATAGATCTCCGTCTTTTATTTCAGGGAAGATACCAGTACATAGCATTGAAAAGATGCACCTAACTTTGGAAAGTGAATTTAATTGGTAGAATTACAGCTCCGCTCATCTAGTTCTTGGCCACAATGCATGCTGTTTCACATCGCTAAGAAATGAATACCCTGGTACAGACGCAACCACTAAGTTTGAACTAGTGATGACTACCATGGGTTCTTCTTCTGCAGGCTGTTAAAGGGTTTAGGCCCATATGGTCATGTTATTACGAGGTCCATGAGTTTGGTATAGACTGTAGAATTTTGTTTTGGGCCAGCCCACTAATTCCTGAACTTAGGCATGCAGGTTCCTGGGAATTAATTCTACACTCGAAACACAAAAATTCGTCTGATACGAAAATGGCATTGCAATCTGCATGCATAAGGCCGGGAGTTACTTGGGTTCTCGTAGCAACCACATTTCAGGAGCAAAAGTTCTTCCTAATATAGAAACAATAAAATAAAATCATTTGAAGAGATATTAGAATTTTATTAGATAAATTTAGAATTATTTAAAAAATTATTATTAAAAAATTAAATTTTTTTTAATTTTAAATAATTTTTTAAAGACTAAGTTATCAAAAATAAAAAGTTATCTAATTATCCAGCCTTCCATAATAATTTATACAAGCTACTAGTGAAAAATCTCATAAATTTTTATTTGTAAGGAATTGCTATGTCTATAATGCTAATTCTTTATTCTATGACTTATGTAATTTTTCTATTTTAGAGACAACCATAAAAAAAAAAAGGTATAGTTGACTATTTATAGAAAAATTTAAAAACCCTGTAAATTAATAAAATATCATTTTTTTCAAATATAAACTATGCATATAATTCAGGATAAGTTTAGAAATTAACTCAATTAAGTTCTTATTTAATTTTCTAGATTTAAAAATATAATCTATGTATTAATAATATTATTATCTTTAATTTTTAAAATATATTTTAATCAAGTCATACTTAATTAAATCATCCCAATTTAATTTTTAAATAATGATTCTTAATGTTCGACCTATTAGATTTCTAATATATTGGTCCAAATATAAACTATAATTCTAATTAAATAAAACTAAATAAATTAAACAATTAATTTATTATCAATTCAATAATTAATTAATTTATATTTAAAGATAAAGTGTATCGTTTAACAACGCATCATAATATCCTAAATATTAGAAAAGTTATCAGTGGTTTGATTTAACCTTTTAGTAATCAGTTTCTTAATGTTATTAATATCATTTCATCAATAATATTCTAATTTAGCATTAAAGCATGAAGTATATTTACCATGTTAAATAATATTTATTCTCTATGTAATAGTCATTGGTAATTTGAATAAGATTTTAAACTTTTTTCAAATCTCGTTCCACCTTGGTGAAAAATTTCCCGGTCAATATTATTTGAGAATAGATGAAATATTTTTCCTAATTCATCTATTATGATAAATCATCTCTTGATCACTTAAGTACTTTCATATAGTCCATGTTATACCCAATATTTACCCCTTCATTACCTATATTAAGATAGCATGTAATAAGATCAAAGTATAACATTTTTTATGTACAATAACTGAGTGATCTTAAGTCTAAGGATCACTTACACAATCATCATGTGAATCTTTCCACAGATACAAATGATCTCTCCATATGAAATTCTCACGTGGGTCAATTCAGTGTAGATGTTTTATGATAAGCATATATATATATTAGTTCTAGGTATCCCTTATACTTCAGCTTATGAGAAGAATTGTTTCCTTTCATAAAGAAAATAACATAATATGTATCAGTCTTTACGGTTTTAATATATTTCATCAACTAGGAACATTTTAGGAATAATATATTGATGTAATAGAAATCTCATATTTATAATAATTTTTATAATTTTCTTTGCAAAATATTTTTGTCTCATAGACTTTATCTTTACTCTAGATTCATAAATATATTAGATTTATTAATCTAATATTATATAAATATTAAACATAAATTAAGCCTTTATTAATAATAATTATGTTTTTACATTAATATACTAATGTTATGTGTAACCAACTGATTGACTACATAACATATTAAACTAAAAACAACTCTCACTTGCACTAAAGTCAATTACTCATATATCTAAAATCATATTACTCTTGCCCTGCTTATGTATTTGATTTGGGATGAAAGAAACAACCGCATCTTTGCACACAAGTCCACCTCCGTAGATGCCAAATTTCGAAGATTTCAAATACTTTTCTACATAATTTTGCACTTCCATGAAAAAGACCACTCTCTTTACCTTATTGCTGATGAAAAGGTGTTAGTCTTCATTGCTTGTTACAATTGTCTTTGTTATTGGGTTTTTTTCTGCTCAGTTTTATTTACAAGAATAAAAAGCTCTCAGTTTTTATGGCTGAGCATGTTTCTAAGTTAGTTGATGCTATCTCTTACAAGTTTCAATTTCAGTTCTTCATTGTTCTTCATTTATAAAGGAATCATTTTCCTTGTACTACGTGATTGCATAGTGAAGCCTTGTCTATGTATATTGACACAACCAAAAAATTAATATCTTCTATCAAATGTAGAAGTGTTAAAGTAATATATAACCTGGCAAGATCAGGGTCGAATTATAGGGAGGTTAACTATATAAATTATAAATAACAATAACAACAACAACAAACTAATAAGTTAAAGAGAACTTTGAGATATAAGATTAATATGAAGACTAAACAATGATGAAAATAAATATCAAGGTTAGAGGATCCACTAATGGTATTTCAAATAAATATAGTATAAATTTTTTTTATTACTAAACTGGAAATTACATATAAAAAAGGTTCTAATCGGATTATAAATTATTAACATGATTACATTAGTTATCTTATTCGAAAATACTAATACTTTTAAATGTTGTCAGGCATTCTTGTTAGTAACTTATGTTAACAACAAATCAAGTTCTTTTTTACACGAATAAAAGATTGATGTCTTCTTTCAAATACAAAAGTGTCGTAGTAATAAATAACCCGGCAAGACTGGGGTCGAACCATAGGGAGATTAATTGTATAAATTATAAAAAACAACAATATTAGTAGTAATAAAAGAAAAAAAACAAGAAGAACAATAACAACAACCTAACAACAACAACAATGATAGTAGTAATAGAAGAAGAAGAAGAAGAAATTGATGAGAACTTTGAGATGGAAGATCAACATAAGGATTAAACAATGATAACAACAATAATAATATTAATAATAACAATAGAAGAAGAAGAAAAAGAAGTTAATGAGAACTTTGAGATAAAAGATCAATGTAAGGATTAAACAATGATAACAATAAATGTCAAGGTTAGAGGATCCACTAATGGTATTTCAAACAAATATAGTATAAAATCTTATTATTCAACTGGAAATCACATACAAAGGAGGTTCCAATTGGATTATAAATTGTTACCATGATTACATTAATTATTTTATACAAATAATGCTAATACTTGTAAATATTGTTAGACATTTATGATTATAACTTATGTTAACAACAAATTAAGTTCCTTACATAGTATATGTGTAGGTTATAACATACAGTTGGGCTATGAAAGTAACAAGTATTTATTGTACCAAGTGTTATACAACATAAATCTAGATTAGTCATTTAACAAGGTATTAAAGAGTGAATAAGATAAGAAATACAAAACATGTTAGTATCAAACATTAAAGTCCATATTAAGTTTACACTTTACTTATTCTTACACCATTAGTGTAACCTTTTCACCTT
>NW_011500410.1:110779-135079 GCF_000495115.2 Populus euphratica
ATGCATGGTAAATGCCTCCTTTTATAGGCCAAAATTGAAAACCATTGATTTAAGGACTAATTATTGAGTGAGTGACCCAACTCTTGACTTGGTGATAATTCTTATTTTCTTGTTTGCCTAAACCTCCACATGAAAATTTTAGGAAATTATCTCAGCTTTCTAGGAAAAAAAAATTGAGGTCATTTAGACTTCTAGAACTTAAGATATGGGCTGAACACTGAACAGTGTTTAAGCTGCAGGATAGATTCAGACTTCTTCGTTGTTGCTATAATTTGGACTTGAAAGCAACATTTTTAAATCTTGGACTCCCATGAAAGTTGTAGGCTTATGTCTTACCTTTTCATCCATATAAAGTATACTTAAATTTGAGATCTACAACTCCAAATATAACCTAATTACCGAACAGTATTTCAGTTTGGACTGTACTAGTATCTCTTTTCTAAATTTAACCATATCTTTGTCTTTTCAATTTTAGTACTTAAACTTATCAATCAATCATTTTATTTATGTGATAAGCTTGCGTTTAAGATAAACATTTACCACAAATTAAAAGTATGTTATATTATTAGTTATGTTATTATAAAACATGCTTTAGTTAAGGAGTTATTAATACTTCAAGTGCAAAATGATGATATAAAACCTTGATAAAAATACATTTTAAGTACTAATCACTTTTCATAACGCAAGTATCGGTTATACCATAAGGTTGGGCTATGAAAGTGCCAAGTATTTGTTATACCAAGGGCTATACAATATAAATTTAAATTAACCATTTAACAAGCAAAGTATTAAGAGTGAATAAGATAACAAATACACAACATGTTGTATCAAATTTTAAAATCCACGTTAAGTTTATACTATACTGATTCTTAAACCATTAGTGTAACCTTTTCATCTTAATAAATAAATTTAACTAAATAAAATGACAAAGAGAAACATAAATAAACCAGATAAGAATATAAATAAGATATAAGTTAATTAAGTAAAGAAAATTAAATGAAAAGCATAAACAAGAGATTAATGAAGCAAAACATTACAAAAATATATAAAAAGATAGCAAAAACATGATCTTGATTTGAAACCAATATGCCTAAATACATGACAAATGCCTCCTTTTTATAAGCTAAAATTAAAAACTATTGATTTGTTGACTAATTATTAAGTAGGTGATTACATCTTGACTTGGTGACAATCTTTATCTTCTTATCTACCAAAAACATCATTGCTAATGTCAAAATTTAAATAGATTTTAATTCATGAAAGTTCTAAAAAATTATCTCAGTTTTCCAACAAAAAATAATTAAGGTCATTTGAACTTCTAGAACTCAAGATATGGGCTGAACACTAAATAGTGTATGAGTTGTAGTACAGATTTGGACTTCTCTATTGTTGCTAAGATTTGGATTTCCAAACAGCAGAATTGAGTCTTGCATTCCTTAAAAATGTTTTAGGCTTATATCCTATCTTTCTAACCATGTAAACAAAGTTAAAATCCAAAATCTATAGCTTCAAATATGACCCAATGACTGAACAATGTTCCAGTTTGGACTAAACCAGCATCTTTTTTATAAACTTCACCCTCTCTTTGTCTTCTTAATTTCAGTAGTTAAACTCATCAATCAATCCTTTGATTTATGTGATAGGTCTGTATTTAAGATGAACATATATCTTATATTATCAGACTTATTATTATAAAATATGCTTTAGTTAAGGAGTTAGTAATGCTTCAAGTGCAAAATATTGATATAAAACCTTGATAAAAATACACTTTTAAGTACTAATAACATGTTTAACGTACTAGTTTTATTGTTGGTAGGCCTATCATTAAAGTCTTTAGGTCTTTCTCTTTGCATTATGTATATTTTTATGGTTTTTTCTTGGTTTCCAATTGTTTTATTTGGTTTGGCTGGGCACCTCCCTAGGATCGGGTTCTCAGTCTAACCATTTTTTAGCAACTTTTGGTTGTTCTTTTGTTTAGGGAGCTTGTTCCCTTTGTTTCAATTTAGGTTTTTTATGTTTTATTTTGTGGTTTCCTATGGGTTATTAGAGATGTAATTTTTTATCTTTTATATATTCTTAAAATCATATTACTCTATGTAGCATTAATGTTTTTACATGGATAGTGACTTAGTAAGAGGATCTTCTAGATACTCTTCGGTGGGTACTCTATCTTTACATCTTTCATTTCATTAATTTTTCAAATCAAATAGAATTTCTTAAGTAATTGTTTGGATCATTGATGAGACATTAGTTCATTTGTTTATGCAATAATTTTATTGTTATTATAGTTAAGGGCAACCAGATCAACAATGATAGGGACCAACCTAATTCATTGAGGAACTTCTTGATCCAAACAACCTTTTTGTTTCCTCAAAAATAGAGATGTACTTTATTTAATTATAAAATTAGTTGTGTTCTTTTGTTTCGAACTCTTCAAACTCAGAGCACTATCATTTATAGTAAAATATATATTGATTAGTGTTTACTATTTTTTTCCAACATTTCATTGAATAAAATCTTAATTCAAACAATGTTAAATTTATAGTTTATCTTCTTTATTGATGGATCCTATAACTAATTATAGGATACCATTTCCATCATATATCACTTAATTTAAGTTTTAAAATACATATTTTTAGAGGAAGGTGTTCCATGCAAAATAAATAAAAATATAATCTTAGATTATTTCATGTTAAGCTATTTTAGCATCTAATCTATATGCATTGATTGAGACAATCTAAGTAACCTTCTAGATCTATCTCTATAGATTTCTATATCTAATAGATAGATTGTTTCTCTCAATTTCTTTATGGAGAAACTCTTGAACAACAAAAAATTTACTAATTAAAGTAGATATATACCATTTCTTAATAATAATATGTCATCTACATATAATATTAGAAAAATAACACTATTCTTATTAACTTTTTGTAAACACAGGGCTTATCCATATTTTTTATAGAATCACATTTATTGACTATACCATTAAAATTGAATATTTCTACTCAAATCTTGCATTGTATATTTATCGATTACTTTTCATGTTATTCTTTCTCCTAAAAACTCACTTAGATCTATTGAGTTTTATTCTTTTAGGTGAATCAACTAAGTTCAAAACTTGGTTAATATATGTAGTTCACAACTTTAACTCATTTCTTATAATAAATATCATATATTACTTCTAAGTAATTGGTAGGCTCATCAATTATGAGCAATATATTATTCACAACATTTATGAAAAGTCCTTATCTCATTGATGTATGATATGTCGTATTAAATTTATAAAGATTTTCTGTTTCTTAAAGTTTAGGTTAAATATCCAATATTTTAGCCTTGAACCTGAATATAATGTTCTAAAAGGTGTAAAGAATATTTCTTTTGTTAAATAATCCTTGAAATATTTGCTCAAATATCAACTATATCGATCAAATCAAAGTTTCTTAATACTTATTCCAATTTGTATTTTAGTTTTATTATAGTTTATATTGAACCTAAAGATTTTAAATTCAAGTATATATAAACTATTTATATAATTATCAGATCCATAAAAACAATATTATTATAAAAGAACAACATTTGTTCTTAATAATAAATTTAAATCCATTTAATATCTTAAAATACTTGAACAAAATAATAATTATAAAATTCTAGTATCAACCCCTTAAAAAAAAATAATTAGTTTCTACATATAATGTAATGACACGACCAAAAGAATGTCTTCTTTCAAGTGTAGGAATGTCGAAGTAATAAATAACCCGGAAAAATCAAGATTGAACAATAAGAAGGTTAACTATATAAATTATAAATAACAACAACAACAACAACAATAATAAGTTAAAAAGAACTTTGAGATGTAAGATTAATGTAATAATTAAATAATAATAAAAACAAATATCAAGATTAGAAGATCCACTAATAGTATTTCAAATAAGTTTAATAAACTCTTTTTAAAAAAGATTCCAATAAGATGATTTACCCTTAATATGTTATTATAAATTTTTAACGTGATCATATTAATTATTTTATTCAAGTAACACAAAACTTATAAATATTATCAGGAATTCATAATACTAACTTATACTAACAACAAATCAAGTTCCTTTCATAGTATCATATAATTGACTATGAAAATACCAAGTATTTGTTGTATCAAATGAATGCATCCCTTTACTTGAATTAGCTTGATCCCTGTCAATTATTATGGCCTTCTGCTTGCTTTGCTTGCTTTGAACTAGAGTGCTGTCACTTGGAATACCCGAACTTGCATCAGGTATGTTCTTTAAAAAATTGTCCCTAAGCCCATGACTTGTACCTAAGACATCAGAGTAAGATAAGAAAAAAAAATTACTCGCCCATTGACAAGGTAGCAGACATAAAGAACAAAAGGGTGTTCTTTAAATAATGTTCCCAATGTTCCCAAGCCCCTGGCATTTAGTTAGTACGTCAAGGTGAAAAAAAAAAGAAGTTGCTTGCGTTAATTGTGGTTCAACAGAGACGAGATGATTTCACATCTATGGTGCCCTATGAGTAAAACAAGAGAAGGGTAATAAAAACCTATGTATTACAGTGATAAATGTAAAGCGAAGAGGTTATCATTTTATCCATGCACATGAAAAAGTTCAGAATTAGTTATCAGTAGTATAAAAACACATCGATGAAAGGTGAGGGACAGCCAAAATCTACACTCACCCAGACCTCCTATGTATCCTAATATGTAGTCATAAGTCTTAACTCCAGATTATGTATTCTCACTTCATTAATGATTTAAAAAAAAAAAAAAACCCTATACGTAAACAGTTTTCTTCTTCTTGTCCAAAGACAAGCAATGTTAGCATGCAATCTTCAATTATTGTGATAAACTATTGATTGTCTATTTTCCTTTCACTATGATACACAATCTTATTGAGCATTATAGGCACTTACAAGCAGAGCATATGCAATATACAGTCGAGAAGAGTAGCGACCAGTCACAATGCACTAAAGCACATGCGTTGGAATAAGATTAATAATAAAAGTGTACCCTCCCCATGAACAAACCTGAAAGACAAAGCAATGTAACAATGAACATAACTATCATAAGGAATAATAAGATGCCAGGAAATATTATCACAAAGCCTACCATGTAAAATTATGCCAAGGCATTTAAAGCGGCGTAAAAGAGGGGTCCTGTATTCAATGTCTGCACATGATATAAAATCTATATCAGCAACAAATAAAATGTGAAAAATAAAACACCACAGAACCAACAACCAATCTTTGGGATACAAGTTTACGAAGTAAAAATAGAAAACGGTACATTAGATCTGATTTCTCCTTGAATTTACAATTTCGAGAAGAATGTGCGGAATTTTGTTTTCTCTAATTGACATCAGAATCGTAACTTTTATATAAAGATAGAAAGTAAAGATGAGAGCAAATATAGCTACAGCTTCATTGTCATAGCTACCAGCCACAGATCGAGATATATATGAGCAAATAATCTAGCAGTTATGATTTTGAGTTCAACATGTTTATACATTCTGAAGGACTACAGGAAGCCTTACAACAATAATATCTTATACAGTGGGCCACCCCAACTATACAGACTTTAAAGCATGTGTTAAAAGTTGAACATTTTTCCTTCAAATTTGTCAAACGTTGTATCCTCTAAAAAAAAAAATAATAACATTTTTATTTACAATGATCTTCATTCATCAACTGATCAGAATACTAAAGACAAAACAAAATAGACAAAGGGAATTGTGAACCAGGCATACCAATTGGAAGACATACAGAATATTAGAAACTAGGTAAAATAGTTTTTTATAATATTGAGACAAATTCATATCAAAAAGTAATGCCTCATTGCTGCTGTTCAAAAAATATAGATACAATACAAGGAAACCATAAAGTTATGAATACCCGTTAAATAATTTACCATGGCCAAAAGAACAGCTGCTGTCAGTCCTGCACCAGTACCCTTAACTGCCTATTAAGATAAACAATTGAATGTCATCAGCAAAATCAACTACAATCTACATAAGTAGAGACAGTAATTGAGTCACAATACAAACCTTGGTCACAAGGTAAGTCGCCCATGAAGCAAATGCAGAGAAAATTGGTACAGTGAATACACAAACAGACTCGACAGACAATGGAATGTTCAAGGAATTCAATAACATGACACCGGATAGGAATGACTCAAAAAATTAGACAATATAGGACTCAGTAATACATGCCATTTCAAATGTTAATAATTCACGGAAACTGCAAACAGCAACAAGCACAGAAAAGTAGCATTGCAAATTTATGCCAGAAACTATGAATGCATTTCTTATGATTACCTACAAGGTACTCACCACCAAAGTGTGCCTGCTGTCAAGGTCAACCCAGGGTAAACAGTTCCACCAATCACACGACCAAGAGGATACCTTAAGTGAAATATACAAAAACAAGCAATTTAAGCTCCCATACAAAAACCTAGCAAAAAGAACAGCTAACTAACAACTTTCCAACGTGAGAATTATCTGTGCTTACCAGGTTCGATCATCAAACCAATTCCAAAAGTCATAAACCCCATTCTTTGTCAAAAACTGAAACCAACAACACTTAAATTTCTAATTCTCTGTATAAATTTGTATAAAAAAAGAAAAGAAAGGATTTCAAGAACTATCGTGAGGAAAATTGAACCTGGGTGACTCTGTAATTGAAATACGGATCGAACTCGTGAATAACACTCTCGTACTTTATTACCTGAAAATCAATCCACAAGTTTACAAAACTGCAACAACTAACAAAACACACGAATCAACTCTAATTCCAATAATACCAAAGCGTTTTTTAAACAAAAAAAAGGCTGAAATCATACAATCAAAAAAATTACCTGGCCAGGCCAAGTCAACCTTCTCGCTTTAGTTTCAGAAGAAAAAGAAATAATTTTTTATTTTTTTAAGGCAAAGAAAAAATCTCATATCTTTTCCTTTGCTTTCCAAATGGAAAAGACAGCGAATTCAAAACAATTCAAATTTAAAAAGTTGATCAATAAACCAGTTTAATTGAATTTCCCTCTACTTCCTCAGCAACCAAACGGGTAAGCACAAAAGTAAACCAGAAATGGCAATTATAAAGATCGGATCTAGAGACAGAGGTTAGAGGAGTGAACTGACAGAGAAAAGGCGGATCGAGAACGCCAGAACTCCACTCAAGAGGAGAATGAAGAAAGATAGCACATTGCCAAACGCATTTCGCAGCGTTTTTGCTGTCGTCTCTCTCGAGATCTCCACGACCGCCATCAATAATATTTGTGTGCCTTTGTAACGGAGGGTTTTTTGCTTTTTGAGGTCGTCTAGTAGAAAGAGAAGACGCCTTTGAGTTTGAGTTTGACTTTGAGTAGAAGAGGAGGGTGTGAGGAACGACTCCTCTGACTGAGCTGCTGATTTGCGCGAACTGCCAAACGGTGCCTCCAGCAAACTATCAAATTACAAATATAGGTCTAATTTGACTATTTTATTGACATTGTTGTCCCTGACGTATATAAGTGGTAAGATCGTATTGGTCATCCGACATAGTCATCAACGTGGCTCTTATTGATTAGCCCGGTCTCGAGCCCGAGTCCTGACGGCTTCTGGAGCACCGACCCGAGTAAAACAAGCCTAATAAAAACGACCCATCCATATGTCCTCTTGCTCTCTCTCAGCTTTCAATTATCTGATCGTGTTTTTCTATCACCAGCCGCGTCTCTCTCTCTCTCTCTCTCAAATTTGTTGTCGAATCCCTTTATCGTATCATCTTTTCTTTGAAATATTTCTTCTGAAAAGGCGTCAGCAGAGACATATTCGAGTAAGTAGGTTGATTTTTCTTCCTTTTTTCCTCTCTGTTTATGCAATTAAGAATCTATTTTTATTTGATGAAGTTTATTCATATTTTTTTGTTATATTAATTAGTTCTTAATTAAGATTTGATTACGTAGGTGAACTGATTGATTTCTTTCACTTTTTTTAATGGAAGATTTAGGGTTAGGGTTAGGGTTTTATCTTCGTCTAGGAGGCTGCAATTATCATGGCGGCTTTAAAGGAATTACTGCCTCCGGTTAAATCCACTACCACAACTTATTATGATCATTCCAATGATCCGTGGTTCAAGCAGAGGTTTAGTTCATCTGAGGCTGAACAATCTGCTTCAGCTGCAATTAAGCATAACCCCGTACCTCCTTACTTGCAGCGTAAGGGTTTTGTTCCCAGGAAAGTTGAAGATTTTGGTGATGGGGGTGCATTTCCTGAGATTCATGTTGCTCAATACCCGCTTGATATGGGTAGGAGTAAATCTGCAAAACCTGGTTCGAAGATTTTGGCGTTGACTGTTGATGCTCATGGGAACGTTGCTTATGATGCAATTGTGAAACAGAATGAGAATGCCAAGAAGATTGTGTATTCGCAACATAAGGATTTGATTCCAAAGCTGTTGAAGAGTGAGGAAGAGGGAGATGAGGATGAGGATGAGGATGAGGAATTGCAAAAAGAGATTGAGGAGACCACGCTGGAAACAAAAGCTGCACTTGAAAAAATTGTGAATGTCAGGTTGAGCGCAGCACAACCAAAGAATGTGCCCAAACAATCTTCGGATTCGAAGTATATTAAGTATAAGCCTTCGCAGCAGTCAGCAGCGTTTAACTCGGGTGCCAAAGAGAGGATTATTAGAATGGTGGAGATGCCTGTGGACCCACTTGAGCCACCTAAGTTCAAGCATAAGAGGGTTCCTAAGGCTTCGGGATCACCACCTGTGCCAGTTATGCACTCGCCACCTCGACCTGTGACTGTGAAAGATCAGCAGGATTGGAAAATCCCACCTTGTATCTCGAATTGGAAAAATCCTAAGGGTTACACAATTCCTCTTGATAAGCGTCTGGCTGCTGATGGAAGAGGCCTGCAGGATGTTCAGATTAATGATAATTTTGCTAAGCTATCAGAGGCCCTTTATGTTGCTGAGCAGAAGGCTAGAGAGGCTGTTGCTATGAGATCCAAGGTTCAAAAGGAGATGATGATGAAGGAGAAGGAAAGGAAAGAGCAGGAGTTGCGGGCATTAGCTCAGAAAGCACGTTCTGAGAGAACCGGTGCAGCACCCCCACCTTCTGCTCCAGTTCCATTAGAGAGGGGTGCAATGGATGATGTTGACATGAGAGGGGATTATGAACACGTGAAGGAAAGGGAGAGGGATGCCCCAAAGGAGACAAGGGAAGAGAGGGAAGAGAGGCTGCGGCGTGAGAAAATTCGAGAGGAGCGCCGTCGAGAAAGGGAGAGAGAAAGAAGACTGGAAGCAAAAGATGCTGCAATGGGTAAGAAGAGCAAGATCACAAGAGATAGAGATCGTGACATCAGTGAGAAGGTTGCTCTTGGTATGGCCTCTACTGGAGCTGGGAAAGGGGGAGAAGTTGCATATGATCAAAGGTTGTTCAACCAAGAGAAAGGAATGGATTCTGGTTTTGCTGCTGATGATCAATACAACGTGTACGACAAAGGCCTTTTCACAGCTCAGCCCACACTGTCAACTCTATATCAGCCAAAGAAGAATGCAGATGCTGATATGTATGGAGGTGCAGATGAGCAAATAGATAAGATAATGAAGACTGAACGATTCAAACCTGACAAGGAATTTGCTGGTACTTCACAGAGGACTGGCCCACGGGACAGGCCAGTTGAGTTTGAGAAGGCTGAAGAAGAAGCTGATCCATTTGGTCTGGATCAGTTTTTGACTGAAGTGAAGAAGGGTAAGAAAGCCATGGACAAAGTTGGTTCTGGTGGCACAATGAGAGCTAGTGGAGGATCTTCAACACGAGATGGCCATGATGGAGGCTCTGGTAGAACTCGTATTGGATTTGAGAGGGGGCGATAGGTGTCTTGCTTTGAAGTTCTATTTAAGGTGACATGTTGTGTGAACACATGGCTTGTTTCCCGTTGTTTTCCCTCCGTTTTTCAATGATGTAATGTTTTTTATAAGCTTCTTTTTAGTTAATGCCACCCCTGATGTAGCGTCTGCCGATGTACTATGTTCAAAATTTCTCCATGATTTGAAATAATTCCATCCCTCTCATGGGTGTGCTCTTAGTTGGTCCGCAAGTAATTTTCATTTGTTTGCGGTGGTCTCTCTAGGTTTGCCTATTTTGGTTTTGTAATCAAAGTGCCCTGCCCGTTCGTTTTCTTTCTACTCGGTCATTTTGGAACAACTATCAGCATGCAGATACAGAATTATTTGGCTGAGACTAGACTGTACTGTTAAAGAGTGTTGATAAATCAACAGCTCTTGACAGGGTGAAGCCAAAACTTGCACGTGCACATATATCTTGCCACTGCGAGTTATCCGAGTGATGAAACAGCTGCGAAGTTCCTGCAGAAGACTTCCAACTTACCTAAGAAGAAACTATAACAGCCTTGGGGCTGGAATGACAAGATGGTGCAATTCATTGGCGAAGAACATGCTGCGAGATGATTATTGATATTTATACATCTTTAACCAGACATCAAAAGCTCCAACAATATTGTTTTGACAGCGATGCTCTTTTCAAGAGAGCTGCACCCACTTCAAATAAAGTAAAATCCATGTTCTTATTGGTTTGATTCCTCCTGTTTGTTGCTCCTTTGTATAGAGGACAAACAACCCAGCAATTTATATACCTCAAGCAAAGGGTGCAGGCATGGGATCACCAGTTAATTATTTTTCTCTTCACAAGGACAATAACTCCATCCCAATGGTATAATCAGGAGCAGTGGATGTTCATGGTGATGTTTCGGCTCTTGTTGTGTTTCATATTTTCCATGTTTGTTCCCTCTTGCTTTTCTTTTTTTCTTTGTTTTATTCATTTATCTCGGGTCACAGGGAGTGGGAAATGATTATGGGCAAAAAGATAAAGATATGATAAATTTGAAAGCAGCTGTTTAACTTATCTCCTTTAGGTTTAATGGTGCATCGAACTTAATTGATCTTAAAGATCTATGCTCGGACCATAATATAATATATTAAGATTAGAAGCATGATTTATTCATGTCAAAAATAATTATTTTTATGAAAGGTTTTTCAATGATCTACCATATTTTCATCTCATTAATACTTATTAACTCTCTGATTCCTCTAATTCATTAAAATAATAAGGTTTAGGGAGTATAAATATTTCTTGAACCACCAAAATAAAATGTTTTTTTTTAATTCTCTAAACATATGTATATATCTCAATTCTTAGAGTAATAATCATGTAAAAACAAGAACAAACACTCTTATTTTTTACATTTAAAAGGTCTATAAATTCCTCAAAAGGGATTGTTTTGCATAGGATCCAACATCTACAATTGATTTTATAACTCTTAGACTAAGTTTTTATTTAGAAGTGCAATCCAAACAGAGGTTTATTAAAATTTAATTTTTTTTAAATTTTTTTTTATATTTTTGGATCATTTTGATATGCTAATATTAAAAATAATTTTTTTTTTAAAAAAAAACAAGTGTTATCTTAAAGTATTTATGAGCAAAAAATACTTTGAAAAATAATTACAACAAACTCTCAAACACTTTTTTTTTTAAATATTAATATGAACATTTGATTAACCATTGTACAAACATAAATAACCTCTTTCCATATCATACAAGTATATTGATCCCTGCTTTGCAACAGGTCAATATCATTTAAAAAAATAAAAAAATTATTAAGAATACAGAGACTGTTTAAAGCCTATTGGGTCTGACGACCATGATTAATTTTTTCTATAATTTTTTTTTTATTTTTTATAAAAAAAATTTAAACTATCTTTGAAATATCATAAAGAGAAATTCTATTTATTTTTTTTTATAAAAACATATTTAAACTATCCTTGAAACATCCTAAGTAGAAATTTTAATTAATTTTTTGTATAAGTTTTTTTTTTAATATTTTATATAAAAAAACCTTTTAAACTATCCTTGAAGTATCTTAAACAAAAATCTAAATTCAAAAATTATTTATAAATAACAAATCATCATAAAAATCTAATCTAATGTTTTAGATCTAAAAATTTAAATCATATCTTCTTATTGAAATACTTTATTTTTTATATTTATGAATTTGTTAATGGTTCAATAGAAATTTTATCTTCTCTTTTTTTCTATTTTTTTATGAATTTGTATTTTTTATATTTTTTTTACTCAAACTCATTGCACAAAAAAATTTATTTAATGGGTGGTCATTTGTGATTTTTCACCAATGACAACATTATTTTATATATTTTTAACAATACTTGATTATATGTGTTTAGTTTTATTATACAGTTTATGTAGTTTTTTAACTTTTTATCATGTTTATTTGAACCCTTTATATGGATTTAAATATAAGTTACTCTTTTTTTTTTAATTTATGTACAATGTAAAACTCTAAATACTATAAATAAGCTACTTGATAGATAAACTATATAGTATTGTCATTTTACTTTATTTCAATTATCAAAACTTTAAAAAGCTTTAAAAATATAAACATTAAAATTTGAAAATAATTATTTTACTTCAAAACTTATCGGAATACATTGAAATTTTTATTAATTTTCTTATATGTTATTTTTTTGCTACTAACTTACATTGTTTTCTACTATTTTAAACAAAAATTAATAGTATCAAACTTTTGTTTGGTTGTTGTTTAGAGCATGATAGGGTGCATGTTTCAACTCTTTCCACGAATCAGAAACTAATTTATTTATTATTAATTTATAATCAACTAGCATATAATTCAATTATGTCCTTAATTTTTAATTAAAAGCAATTATAAATTATATTATATGTTTTAAAAGGTAAATAAATCAATTATTGACACGACTAAAAGATTGATGTCTTCTCCCAAGTGCAGGAGTGTCGAAATAATAAATAACCTGATAAGACCGGGGTCGAACCACAAGAAGGTTAATTGTACAAATTATAAATAACAATAATACAACAACAATAACAATAACAACAATAACAACAATAATAATAGTAATAACAGCAATAATAATAATAATAATAATAATAATAATAATAATAATAATAATAATAATAATAGTAGTACTACTAATAATAATAATAAAGAAATAGAAGAAGAAGAAGAAGATGAGAACTTTGAGATGGAATATTAATGTAACGATTAAACAATGATAATAACAAATGTCAAGGTTAGAGGTTCCACTAATGGTATATCAAACAAGTATAGTATAAACTCTTATTATTGAATTGGAAACCACACACAAAGGAGGTTCCAATCAGATTATATATTGTTAACATGATTACATTAGTCATCTTATTCAATTAATGCTAATACTTGTAAATCTCGTCAAGCATTCATGATTATAACTTATGTTAACAACAAATCAAGTTTCTTTCATAGCTCAGGTGTCGGTTATACCATACATTATGGGCTATGAAAGTGCCAAGCATTTGTTGTACCAAGTGTTATACAACATAAATCAAGATTAGTTATTTAACAAGCAAAGTATTAAAGAGTGAATAAGATAACAAATATAAAACATGTTAGTATCAAACATTAAAGTCCATATTAAGTTTACATTATACTTATTCTTACACCATTAGTGTAACCTTTTCACCTTGACATAATTAACTTAGCTAGACATAATGAAAGAAAGAAAAATAAAGAAACAAAATAAGAACATAAATAAAATAATGGTTAACTAAGTAAATGAAAGGAAATAAAAGGCATAAAGTTGATATTAATGAAAGCAAAACTTAAGCAATACAAAGAGAGAAAGCAAGAGCATGATCTTGATCTGGACATCAAGATGCCTAAATGCATGGCAAATGCCTCCTTTTATAAGCTAAAATTGGGAACTATTGATTTGATGACTAATTGATACGTGGGTGGCCATCTTTTGACTTGGTGATAATCCTTATCTTCTCTTGTCTGCCCAAAACGTCATTGATAACGTCAAAATTGGAGCTAGTTGCAAACATGAAAATTGTAAGCAATTGTTTCAACTTTCTTATGTAAAACCTTCAGCTCATTTGGACTTCTAGAACTCTAGATATGGCCAAAATAATAATAATAAAGAAAAAGAAGGAGAAGAAGAAGAAGAAGATGAGAACTTTGAGATGGAATATTAATGTAACGATTAAACAATGATAATAACAAATGTCAAGGTTAGAGGTTCCACTAATGGTATATCAAACAAGTATAGTATAAACTCTTATTATTGAATTGGAAACCACACACAAAGGAGGTTCCAATCAGATTATATATTGTTAACATGATTACATTAGTCATCTTATTCAATTAATGCTAATACTTGTAAATCTCGTCAAGCATTCATGATTATAACTTATGTTAACAATAAATCAAGTTCCTTTCATAGCTCAGGTGTCGGTTATACCATACATTATGGGCTATGAAAGTGCCAAGCATTTGTTGTACCAAGTGTTATACAACATAAATCAAGATTAGTCATTTAACAAGCAAAGTATTAAAGAGTGAACAAGATAACAAATATAAAACATGTTAGTATCAAACATTAAAGTCCATATTAAGTTTACATTATACTTATTCTTACACCATTAGTGTAACCTTTTCACCTTGACATAATTAACTTAGCTAGACATAATGAAAGAAAGCAAAATAGATAAACAAAATAAGAACATAAAAGTTAACTAAGTAAAGGAAAGGAAATGAAAGGCATAAACTTAATATTAATGAAAACAAAGCATAAAAAATACAAAGAGAGAAAGGAAGAGCATGATCTTGATCTGGAAACCAAGATGCCTAAATGCATGGCAAATGCCTCCTTTTATAGGCCAAAATTAGGAACTATTGATTTGATGACTAATTGATAAGTGGGTGGCCAACTTTTGACTTGGTGACAATCTTTATCTTCTCTTGTCTGCCCAAAACGTCATTGATAACGTCAAAACTGGAGCCAGTTGCAAACATGAAAGTTGTAGGCAATTGTCTCAGCTTTCTTGTGTAAAAACTTCAGCTCATTTGGACTTCTAGAACTCCAGATATGGCCAAAATACCGAACAGTGCTCGGGCTGGAAGACAGATTCGGGCTTCTTTGTTGTTGCTACAATTTGGACTTGATAATGGCCTTTTTAGATCTTGGGCTCCATATGAAAGTTGTAGGCCTATGTCTTACCTTTCCATCCATATAAATTGGACCTAAATCTGAGATATATAGCTCTAGATATGACCCAATTACCGAACAGTGTTCCGGTTTGGATTGCACCGACATCTCTTTTCTAAGTTTGGCCATCTCTTTATCCTTTCAATTTTAGTTCTTAAATTCATCAATCAATCCTTTCATTTATGTGATAGGCCTGCATTTAAAATGAATATTTACCATAAATTAAAGGTATCTTATATTATTAGATACGTTATTATAAAACATGCTTTAGTTAAGGAGTTATTGATACTTCAAGTGCAAAATGATGATATAAAACCTTAATAAAAATACACTTTTAAGTACTAATCAATTATTATTTGATAAAACAAAAGGTTAATATGGTAAATATTCAAATTTATCCATCTATAACTAATTCTAAGCAATTTGGCTGCCAGTTGGGTTTGGCAATGGAAGAACAAAAAAAAAGAAAAAGAAAAAGAGCTAAGCTAAAATGACTCCACTAGTGTTGCTGATTTCTGAATCGGCAGTGACACAATACTTAGCTGCCGATTTCAAAATCAGCAGCAGAAAGATTTCAGAATCAGCAGTAACAAAGCTTTTGATTGTTGATTTCTGAATTGACAACGATGCAGTTTTGCTGTCGATTTTTGAATCAACAACGACACAATTTTGGTTGCCGATTTCTAGATTCACAACGACACAGTACTTAGCTGTCGATTTCATAATCGATAGTGGTAAAGCTTGGTTGACGATTTATGTCGGCAGTGGCACAGTTCTCGCTGCTGATTTTTGAATCTGCAATGATGCAATCTATTGCTGCTGATTTCTAAATCAGTAGTGACACTATCAAACCTAACAAAAAATTATTATTGGACTAGCCTATCTTAGGGGAGAATGGGAATAGAAACCAGCCCAAGGATAACCTAAAAGAGAGACGAGGACAGCCTTGGTCCAACATCCAAACACTTCTTTGCATTTAAGAGGGGTATAAATGCAGCAAAGAGAGAGAAAGGGGCACTTTTTTCCAAATGGGCTGCATGCTCTTGTCTTCTTCCTTTCCTCAAAAATTTGCCTGCAACAGCTGCATACCCAATTGCATGCACCACCTTTGAATGTTAGAGAAGAAGGGTGACCAATTGAAAGATAGAAGTGGTTGAAGCCATGGAAGGAGAAGGAGTTCAGGCCCCTTCCCCATAATTGGCTAGTAGTTATGACTACAACAACAGCCAGCCTCTCAAAGGAGAATACCCACATACACCAGCTGCATGCCCCCTTCATTGAGTTTTTGAAGAAAAAGAAAGGTAGGGAGTTATGTTGATGACTGAAACCAATAGAAGAGAGGGAGTGTGACAGACCCACTGTACAACAGAGATGGAAAAGAAGGAAAAACCAAGATTGAGGAAAGAACCATGTCACCAAAACTTTCTCTAAACTTGTACAAAACATGAGGTAAGAGAAGTATTTTTCCTTGGTTGGTTGCTACCTCATGATTTTAAAAGAATAAGGGGATGAAAACCTCAAAGTAGAAGGTTTAGTGTTCATGCACTCATTTTTTCATAAATACTTAAATGGAAGATTTAAAGGGAATATGATGCAACTATATTATTCGATAGTTTCACCCACATTTAACTAGTGTTTTACCTATGTTTTATATATAAAATGTCTTGATATTCTTTATTTTATGTTTTGAAGGCACTTTTGGATGAAAGATGTAAAAAGGAGTATATTGGAGGTAATTGGTAGATTTGACTTTTAGTCGATGTTTTATATAGAGTGTGAACTTTAGAGATTGAAATGAAGTGATTCTAGTGACATTAAAAAGCTAACATACATTTTTAGACATTTAAGGCAAGAAAATAAAACAAGAAAGAGTATGAAAATCGCAGCCTTCAAAGTCAAATCTTGTAATCTGCTACTATTGACGTTCGACCATTCCGACTTAAATATTTGTAGTTGCAAAAGTCTAATTTTTGAAAAAATTATGTTGGATTCCTGACTCAAAGACCTATCAATGCTTAAATGTTCAACCTAAAACGATGTCATATGAGGGAGATATGAGTTTTCAAATATAACAACTAAATTCTGCCAGCAAATATGTTTCATGAAGAAACGAGTCCAAATTACATTTTAAAGCATCTAAATCAGCATCCAAATTTTTATTTCAGCAATTTAGCTCCTCTAAATCAAATCTTGAAGATTTCATGCAAGGATATTGACACAACTAAAAGATTGATGTCTTCTTCCAAGTGCAGGAGTGTCGAAGTAATAAATAACCCGGTAAGACCGGGGTCGAACCATAGGGAGATTAATTGTATAAATTATAGATGAAAATAATAGCAATAATAACAACAACAACAATAACAACAACAACAACAACAACAATAATAATAATAATAATAATAACAATAATAATAATAAAGAAAAAGAAGGAGAAGAAGAAGAAAAAGATGAGAAATTTGAGATGGAATATTAATATAAGGATTAAATAATGATAATAACAAATGTCAAGGTTAGAGGTTCCACTAATGGTATGTCAAACAAGTATAGTATAAACTCTTATTATTCAATTGGAAACCACACACAAAGGAGGTTCCAATCAGATTATAGATTGTTAACATGATTACATTAGTCATCTTATTCGATTATGCTGATACTTGTAAATCTCGTCAAGCATTCATGATTATAACTTATGTTAACAACAAATCAAGTTCCTTTCATAGCTCAGGTGTCGGTTATACCATACATTATGGGCTATGAAAGTACCAAGCATTTGTTGTACCAAGTGTTATACAACATAAATCAAGATTAATCATTTAACAAGCAAAGTATTAAAGAGTGAACAAGATAACAAATACAAAACATGTTAGTATCAAACATTAAAGTCCATATTAAGTTTACACTATACTTATATCAAACATTAAAGTCCATATTGAGTTTACATTATACTTATTCTTACACCATTACTGTAACCTTTTCACCTTGACATAATAAACTTAGCTAAACATAATGAAAGAAAGAAAAATAAATAAACAAAATAAGAACATAAATAAGATAAGAGTTAACTAAGTAAAGGAAGAAAATGAAAGGCATAAACTTGATATTAATGAAAGCAAAGCATAAACATTACAAAACTACAAAGAGAGAAAGCAAGAGCATGATCTTGATCTGGAAACCAAGATGCCTAAATGCATGGCAAATGCCTCCTTTTATAGGCCAAAATTGAGAACTATTGATTTGATGACTAATTGATGAGTGGGTGGCCAACTTTTGACTTAGTGACAATCCTTATCTTTTTTTGTTTGCCCAAAACGTCATTGATAACGTCAAAATTGGAACCACTTGAAAACATGAAAGTTGTAGGAAAATTGTCTCAGCTTTCTTATGTAAAAAATTCAGATCATTTCAACTTCTAGAACTCCAGATATGGGCCAAATACTAAACAGTGCTCGGATTGGAAGACAAATTCGGACTTCTTTATTGTTGCTACAATTTGGACTTAAAAATAGCCTTTTTAGATCTTGGGCTCTATATGAAAGTTGTAGGCCTATGTCTTACCTTTCCATCCATATAAAATAGACCTAAATCTAAGATCTACAACTCCAGATATAACCCAATTACCAAACAGTGTTCCGGTTTGGATTGCACCGACATCTCTTTTCTAAGTTTGACCATCTTTTTATCCTCTCAATTTCAGTTCTTAAATTCAACAGTCAATCTTTCATTTATGTGATAAGCCTGCATTTAAAATGAAGATTTACCATAAATTAAAGGTATATTATATTATTAGATACGTTATTATAAAACATGCTTTAGTTAAAGAGTTATTGATACTTTGAGTGCAAAACGATGATATAAAACCTTGATAAAAATGCACTTTTAAGTACTAATCACACCCCCCAACCAGCTTATTACTAGTCTCTAGTAATCAAAGCGTTAAAATAGAGAAACAATTTGCAAATTCCACAAAGTAAGGTATTCATCATTCAACTTCCATTAATCTATCTAAATAAACAAACTCTCATTAAATTTATATATCTGCTGAATACCTCTTAACAAGATATTAATAAACCTTTCTTTTGTGCTTAATATATCAACACATAATTATAGGGCTTTTCTTGGAAGAAAACAAAATTTTTGTTCTAATGTTTAAGGTTAACTTGGGTTGAGATTATTTATTATTTATTTTTTCTTTTTTTTTCTCTTTTTTTTAATATATATACATATAACTTAAAATATTATGTATCTTTAACCCATGTAACGAGCTTTCAGCTAATGACTCCCAGACCGGTTGGTCTTAGGACATTAAGTGTTGAGACACCCCTACGAGCTTAGTAACTCGGGTTGCAGATACTGATATGTAGATAGTGCAATGTTTGATTCTCTTAAGCTTTTCTCCTCAACCCATGTAACAAGCGTTGGGCCAATAGCTCCCAAGTCAGTTGACTTTAGGGTATTAGGTGTTAAAACACCCCTTCGGACTTAATTGCTTAGGTTAGAGAGGCTACGAAACCAAACTTATCTATATTTTTATTATCATCATTCATTTTTTTTGCTCTTTTGTTTTGTTTCTTTTTCAAATTATATACTATCCCTTTCCCTTAGTTGTTACCTTTAACAAAAGAACATAAATAATGTAATAATCCAATGTGCAACCCACAATCATATGTTAAAGTGTGTGTGTGTGTAAATTAAGATTTAAGAATACATGTTAAATGAGTATATGAGCAGAATTAAGTGATAGTAATGTGAGAGTTTGTAAACCTGAATATTTCAAGAAGTATTATGATAGACCTTATTAAGAATGGTTACTAAGATGTGTCTCAAGAGTCATAAAAAGATCTCTTTACTCTGTCATCATAGTAACAACAATTTTGCACATGCTTTATGAAATACAAAACACAGTTAGTTTTTTTTTTTAAGCTACTACCCTCTCCCCTCAACCAAAACAAGTCATTGTCCTCAATGTTCTAAGGTAGAAAGATAGAGTATAGAAGATATCACCTAAAATAACAAACACTGACAAACCTGAAACACACTGAAACCAATATAAGAAACAACAAAACACAATAATAAAACCAGAAGACACAAAGATTCAAAAATGAAGGCTCAAATTCAATCTAAGCTTTTTATGACTTTCCTTAGTTGACCAATTTATGCGACTCATGGAAGGATCAATTACAGGAATGAAAGATTGTAGTTGGTCAATCAATTGTTCAGCAATAGCAGCAAAGATTATGATTTGTCGTGCAGAAGATGTTAAAAATTCCTGTTCCACAGCATGATCAAGAAAACACAACAACTTATCATAATAACCATTAACATTTAACAAACCTATGGGTTTATGGTGAATGTGCACTTGGGCCCAAGAGGAAATATGAAAGATCTCTTCTAATGTGCCTAGACCACCTGGTAAAGCAATGAAGGCATCAGCATGGTTAAACATTGCATTCATTCGAGTAGACATTGTGGAGACCTGTAGTTCCTCTCCAATTATTTTTCCAATGATGTCCCCTTGTGCCAAAGCTTTGGGGATAACCCTTAAAACTTGACTAACTCCTAAAAATGCAGCTATTTACACACCTCCCATTAACCCAAGACTGCCTCCCCCATACACTAAATGAATCTTTCTCTCAGCTAGCACCTGACCAAGATGATTTGCTGATTCTAAAAACTCCTTTTCTTTCCCAGGACTAGATCCACCAAAAACACAAATATTGCGTATGTGATGACCTGAGGAAAAAACACAAATATTTCTTATATGATGACTTGAGGAGCTTGCCATGTCTACACACTTCTGTATTTGTTGAATGTATGGGTTGAGTAGAAATGAAAGGAAGGAAGAGAGGATTTTATAGATGAGAAATTAGAAAGACAATCATACCACCTATATATAGGTCAGTTGGAGTCTCTCACACACACTCTCTTTATTTATGTATTTATTTATTTACTTTTGAAAAAGCATGTGTATGTACAGGTAGTTGTGATTGTGGCTCACATCTTCCCTTGGTTTTACATCCAAGAACGGCTTAAACACCCTCTATAGGTCGGGGATAGGCTTCCCATCTAGTTTTTTTAAAAACTGGCAAACAAGGTCTTTTTTAGTAAGATTCTCAAGACTAAGTCGAGCATGTTCTTTATGAAATAGTGACCATAAATCATGGATTACACGATGCACATCTCTACTAGGATGTGTCTCAAGAGTCAATAAAAGATTATCTAAAGACTCCTTGCTCAGGCCAAGGACCCACTGCCTGCATTCTAATCTATAGCTGATTGGATGACATTGCTGATGATTCAATGCGTAGAGATATTTCTATCTTGCTTTTTGTTAAGTTTTACTGATGGTCACAAGTAAATAGAGAAAGCATTAGATCCGGACCTTTCTTGCTCTCAAAGGTATATCCAGAATCATAGGTCTGCCCCCTCATTCGTAGCTCTGTATCAGTGTTTGTCCTCCCTCGCATTCATCCTTTCTTGGATCAGCTAGATTTCCCACTTCACCTTAACAGCATGTTGTTAGACTTCCGACACTTTTATCCCACTTTTTCTTTCCAGATCCTTGACTCTTTGCAACAAGTTTCAAATAGTTGTTGCAAGAAAGGCTTGTACTTGTGAAGATAGAGAACTCACATACTAAAATTTTTAGTGATAGTGGGCATCTCTTGCCCTGGATATTTTCTATGGAAAGTTTAAACCTTTTTTTTCTGATATACTATAACATGTCAATCATATGGATTCTTGATATGCTGGTTAATCACTGTTAATAGATTTTTTTTGAAAGCTCTCTAGGAGCGCTAATTGCTGTGTGCTCACAGGTTTTATTGTTCCACGACCATGGACATGTTTGAGGAATAAAAATGTTGATACTTTTTTAGTAGTTAATCACTCTTATTTTCTCATATCCTTAAAAAGCAATTAGAATATGTCAACATTATTTATCACCATTCTATGATCTTATTGAAGTTTTATCAATAAGTAGTGCTTTGCTATTCACACAGACAATTTTATTTAGCATGTTCATTCGATAGAAAATTTTATCATTGTTTATCTTTCTTATATTTGAACCTATTCCTTATAAAGATGTTTTAAGATCAATGAGGTGCCACAATCATGTCTCTTCAGTCAAATTGTATCCATGAATTTATGTGTTACAAGTTCTAGAGCCATAAAAAGAAATGAAAAGAAAACACTGAAATTGAAACCTCTTCGTAGCTTTGTTTCCAGACACGACCATGAATAATTGGCATGAACTGCTTTTCTTAAGTGAGATAATATTCTTCTGTGCTTGCACATAATTGATACTGTAACTGGATATTTGGTAAACCTCTGGAGCCTGAAGTGCATGACAACTGATTTTATTGTATTTTCTTGATTTGTCCACTCATTTCTCATAAAAGACATTAATTTCAAGAAACTGTGATGAAAAGTTTGCACGCAAATGGACAATCGTTGTGCATATCACGACTTATGATAAATATCATAGTAGTCTTGTCTTTGACTTGCCAAAGCTTGTTTGGATTATCTTTTTTTGGGATTAAGGCTGTTTGACTTGAAGGAAAGGGAAAGCCACGGTTCATCTTTGGGTTTTGCTTGGATATCTCCTTTTCCCTCCTTGCTGTTTCCTTTGTTATTGTGGAGCTTTTTCACGTATAGTTTTGCTTCTTTTATTGCAGGCAAAGTCTACAAGCTACTCTGCCTTTTTGAGACAGATTTTTCCAAATATTCAGCAAATCGACTCCAGTGTGTTTGCTTAGAAGTTTGCTGAGTCCTGAGTTGTGGTTGGACAGCTCTCTCTACAAGGTCAATCCTCTTTGGGTCACGCTCCTTAATCACATAGCATTTCTATTTTAGCTGCACTCATTGGGCATTGCTTTTAACAAGTTATCATGAATTTGAATTGTAGGTGCCATTATGCTACAAATTTTTCTTTCAGGAGAGAAAACTGCTTTTGCAAGGACATTAGGGATGCAAATTTAGGCATTATTCTGGTATCGTATATTATTTACAAGTACCAGAAATTTTCAAAGGAGTCGTATTTTGTTGTTTGTTTTGATTTCTCAGGCAAAGCTTATTTACCCTTTTTTTTTCCTCCATGGTTCTTTATGAAAGTTCTTTAGTTCTCTCCACCAACATCACATTTAAAGTGACTATACTGTTGTTTCCCATTTAATCGTCTGTTAGTTTTATTTATTATAAAAGTTTTGCTTATTTTTGGGAATGTAGGAAGAACTCTTCTTCATAGACAACGAACCTCATAATGGGAAATGAATTGTGGGAGTCTGTTCATTTTGTGAAATGCTGTGCCTGATATACGCTGTCATGGACTTAAAAATCTGTCTGATAGGAATTTTAGGCAACAGACTATTACATAATATGCCCTTGTTAGTATTTAGATTATTGCAAGATAAATGTTATAGCAGGGGAAATTGTCTTCTAGAAATTGCGGCTTGAACTCCGTCCAAGTTCATTCCGGTAAAACATGCATGATAAGCAGAGTAGACGAATACGTTCGGAGGTTAAACTATTGGAGAAAGTAACAGAGGAAAAAACGGGCATCCGGCAGAGAAAATCAGACAGCTTGAAGCCCGCCTCATCATTTGGCCAGGGACCCAAAGGTATAACGAAGATCAAAATTCAGTGTCATTCTCGGGAAGTTACCTAAAGAACCAACGCTGCATGCTGAGTACATAAAAGAACAGCAACCCAATTAGTAGATAAATGAATCCAGAGAGAGAATACAATAGATTTATGCAATTTTACTAACATCAAACTTTACCCCAACTTTTTAGGGTGTAAAAGTGCAATTATAAAAAAATAAAAAAGGAAAAAAGTGTTTTTGCTCACAAACCAGAGTGATAAATTTATCATCTTAAACTAAATATATCATCTCTACTAATATTAATAGAGATGTTGAATGTTTCCCTACTGCCTTAAGATCTTGGTGTATTAGAAATTTGGTAAGACTACTACTATTATTATATTTTTCACTCAAAATATATATTAATATTTTGTAATTATATTTCATCCTAATAAAAAAATATGGTATAATCAGCTACATGACTTGCATTTTGCTATGGATTAGATAATTTTTTTTAAAAAAATGAAAATATAGGCTTTTCCACCTTGTTTTTTGATATAAAAAAATAGTAATCATAGACTGGAATATTTATACACGCATCTAATTAAATAAATTATTATTTAATTAAAA
>NW_011500410.1:136854-152669 GCF_000495115.2 Populus euphratica
TTTAGTTAATGAGTTATTGATACTTCAAGTGCAAAATGATGATATAAAACCATGATAAAAATGCACTTTTAAGTACTAATCAAATTGGAAGAGAGATTCAAAGAATTGCATAAATATATACACAGATATCAGTTATTATGGGAAACTAAAAGAACCGACTTAAGTCACGGAGTACCGTTGTCCGCCATTTGACCAGGGTGAGAGAAACTAGCAAAAATTACTAAAAATGAAACACAAAAACAATGTAAGAAAAAATCAATCTTTATATACAGGATCACCCAATTTAATAGAGTTATTTTCAACTGAAAAATTATCAAAATAAACTTTCAAACGATGTCCATTTACCTTGAAAACATTGTCATTCTTTAGATTCTCAATATCACAGGCCCCATATAGATACACATGTTTTACAATAAAAGGACCGCTCCATCTTGATCTTAATTTTCCAGGAAATAAATGCATTCGAGAATTATAAAGGAAGACTTTTTGACCAACATTGAATGTTTTTTTCAGTATTTTCTTGTCATGAAACTCTTTGATTCTTGCTTTATGAATTCTTTAATTTTCATATGCATCATTTCTTATTTCCTCAACCTCATTTATTTGTAATTTTCACAGTTGACTAGCATCATCCAGATTTGAATTGAAAGCTTTAATAGCCCAATAAGCTTTATGTTCAAGTTTCACAAGCAAGTGACAAGGTTTTCCATAGACCAGTCTATAAGGTGACATACCTAATGGTGTTTTATAAGCAGTTTGATAAGCTCAAAGTGCATCATTAAGTCTTAAAGACCAGTCTTTCCTATTAGGGTCCACTTGTTTCTCCAAAATATGTTTGATCTCCCTATTAGCAAGCTCTACTTGTCCACTTGTTTGAGGGTGATAAAGGGTAGCAACTTTATGTGTGATTCCATATTTCTTCATTAAAGACTCAAATGGCTTGTTGCAGAAATGTGTTCCACCATCACTTATTATGGCTCGAGGGACTCCAAATCGACTCAAAATATTTTCTTTCAAAAACTTTATTACTATTTTATGATCATTGTTTTGACTTGGAATTGCCTCTATCCATTTTGAAACATAATCTACTACGACTAATATGTATAAGAAACCAAATAATGGAGGGAATGGACCCATGAAATCTATACTCAGCAGTCAAAGATCTCAATGACAAGAATAGGATTTAAAGGCATCATGTGACATTTTGAAATAGATCCCAACTTTTGACAATTCTCACAAGTCTTGTAGAATGCATGTGAGTCCTTGAACGTGGTGGGCTAGTAAAATCCACTTTGTAAAATTTTTGCAGTTGTCTTTCTTGATGAGAAATGGCCCCCATATGCCTTAGAATGACAAAATTTAATGACACTACTGACCTCATTATTAGGAATGCATCTTTGAAATATTTGATCAGGACAATATTTGAATAAATAAGGGTTATCCCAATAAAAGTTCTTCACTTCGTTCAAAAACTTTCTTTTATCTTGGGTACTCTAATGAGCTGACAATGGTCCCGAAACAAGAAAATTAACAATATTAGCAAACCAAGGCATTGTAGAGATGGAAAGTAAAGATTCATCGGGAAAATAGTCATCGATTGGTGTGATGTCAGTTTTCGAATCTATTGTCAATTTTGACAAGTGATCTGCAACAATATTTTTGCTGCCTTTCTTATCTTTGATTGTGATATCAAATTCTTGAAGTAACAAAATCCACTGCACCAATTTAGCCTTAGAATCTTTCTTAGAAAGAAGATATTTCAATGCTACATGATCACTAAAAACAACAACAGGTGAACCCACAAGATAAGACCTGAATTTTTCACATACAAATACTACTACAAGTAATTCTTTTTCAGTGGTGGTATAATTCATTTGAGCACTATTTAAAGTTTTACTTGCATAGTAAATCACATAAGGTTTCTTATCTCTTCTTTGTCCCAAAACAACACCTACGACATAATCACTAGCATCACACATTATTTCAAAAGGTAATGACCAATTGGGAGGTTGAATGACAGGATCACAAGTAAGCAAGTTTTTAAGTTTAACAAAGGCTTCTTCAAAATGTTGAGTCCATTAAAAAATAGTATCATTTGTTAGAAGGTTACTTAAAGGCTTAGATATTACACTAAAATCTTTGATGAACCTTCTATAAAAACCAGCATGTCCTAGGAATGATCTAACATCTTTAATAGATTTTGGTGTTGACAAGTTCACAATTAACTCGATTTTAGATTTGTCAACCTCAATTCCTTTTGATGAAATAATGTGACCAAGTACAATGTCGTTTGTTACTATAAAGTGACATTTTTCCCAATTCAGCACAAGATTCTTTTCTTCACACTTGATCAAAACCTTTTCTAAGTTAGTCAAACAATCATTAAATGAATCGCCAAAAACAGAAAAATCATCCATAAAAATCTCAAGAAAATGTTCAACCATAACACTAAATATACTAAGCATGTATTTTTGAAATGTGGCTGGTGCATTACATAATCTAAAAGGCATTCTTCGATATGCAAAAGCACCAAATGGACATGTGAAAGTAGTCTTCTCTTGATCTTCCAATGCAATTTCAATTTGGTTGTAACTCGAATAGTGATTGATACTTAAAAGTGTATTTTTATCAAGCTTTTATATCATCATTTTGAACTTGAAGTATCAATAACTCCTTAACTAAAGCATGTTTTATAATAATATATCTAATAATATAAGATACCTTTAATTTATGGTAAATGTTCATTTTAAATACAGGCCTATCACATAAATAAAAGGATTGATTGATAAATTTAAGAACTGAAATTAGAAGGACAAAGAGATGGCCAAACTTAGAAAAGAGATGTCGGTGCAATCCAAACTGGAACACTGTTGGGTAATTGGGTCATATCTAGAGCTGTAGATCTTAGATTTAGGTCTACTTTATATGGATGGAAAGGTAAGACATAGGCTTACAACTTTAATGTGGAGCCCAAGATCTAAAAAGGCCATGTTCAAGTCCAAATTGTAGCAACAACAAAGAAGTCCGAATCTGTCATCCAGCCCGAGCACTGTTCAGTATTTGGCCCATATCTGGAGTTACAGAAGTCAAAATGAGCTGATTTTTTTATACAAGAAAGTTGAGACAATTTCCTACAACGTTTATGTTTTCAAGTGGCTTCAATTTTGACGTTATCAATGACGTTCTGGGAAGACAAGAGAAGATAAGGATTGTCACCATGTCAAGAGTTGGTCACCCACTCATCAATTAGTCATCAAATCAATAGTTCCGAATTTTGGCCTATAAAAGGAGGCATTTACCATGCATTTAGGCATCTTGGTTTCCAGATAAAGACCATGCTTTTGCTTTCTCCCTTTGTATTTTTTGTAATGTTTATGCTTTGCTTTTATTAATATCAAGTTTATGCCTTTCATTTCCTTTCATTTACTTAGTTAACTTTTATCTTATTTATGTTCTTATTTATTTTTTTTTTCTTTCTTTCATTATGTGTAGTTAAGTTTATTATGTCAAGGTGAAAAGGTTACACTAATGGTATAAGAATAAGTATAGTGTAAACTTAATATGGACTTTAATGTTTGATACTAACATGTTTTGTATTTGTTATCTTGTTCACTCTTTAATACTTTGCTTGTTAAATGACTAATCTTGATTTATGTTGTATAACACTTGGTACAACAAATGCTTGGTACTTTCATAACCCATACTGTATGGTATCACCGATACCTGAGCTATGAAAGGAACATGATTTGTTGTTAACATAAGTCATAATCATGAATGCTTGATGAAATTTACAAGTATTAATATTAATCGAATAAGATGACTAATGTAATCATGTTAACAATCTATAATCTGATTGGAACCTCCTTTATGTGTGGTTTCCTATTGAATAATAAAAGTTTATACTATACGTGTTTGACATACCATTAGTGGATCCTCTAACCTTGACATTTGTTATTATCATTGTTTAATTGCTACATTAATATTTCATCTCAAAGTTCTCATCTTCTTCTTCTTCTTCTCCTTCTTTTTCTTTATTATTATTATTATTATTACTATTATTATTATTATTGTTGTTATTGTTGTTGTTGTTGTTGTTGTTATTATTGTTGTTGTATTATTGTTATTTATAATTTGTACAATTAACCTCTCTGTGGTTCGACCCCAGTCTTGCCGGGTTATTTATTACTTCGACACTCCTACACTTGGGAGAAGACATCAATCTTTTAGTTATGTCAAATAGCCATCTAGGAAACAATAAAATTCATGACCTGCAACTCTTTCTAGGATTTGATCCATAAAAGGTAAAGGAAAATGATCTTTTCTAGTCATTGAATTAGGTTTCCTATAGTCAATGCACATGCGCCAACCAATAACAGTTCTAGTGGGAATTAACTCATTGTTCTCATTTGTTATCACAATGACTCCAGACTTCTTGGCTATAACTTGGGTAGAACTTACCTATTTGCTGTCAAAAATAGGATAAATGATTTCATTATCTAGAAGTTTAATGACTTTATTTTTCACTACTTCTTTCATATTAGGATTTAGCCTTTGTTGCATTTCCCTAGAGGGTTTAGCATTTTCCTCCAAATAAATTCTATGTGTACAAATCAAAGGAGTAATTCCTTTTATGTCAGCTATTGTCCATCCTAATGCATTTTTGTGTATTTTTAGAGTTTGTAATAACTTACCTTCTTGATGTGCATTGAGTTTGGAAGAGATTATTACCGGAAAAGTTTCATTTTCTCCCAAAAATGAGTATTTGAGATTGCATGGCAACGACTTCAAATCAGGTTTGGGTGGTTGAACACATGAAGGTATGGACTTAATTGATCGTTGTGGCAATTCCTCAATTTATATCCTCCAATTACTTGTCTTTGATTCTTCCTAAAAGTAAATCATTTACAAATCATCAGATTCATCAATCTCAATTTCACTAGAAGTGGTTGGAAATTGATCATGAATTAATTTTTCTGTAAAGTCCACTTCCTGTAAATCATTATCATCTCTAGGTTGCTTGCAAATGTTGAAAATATTCATCTCCAATGTCAAGTTTCCAAATGATAGCTTCATCAGTCCATTTCTATAATTAATCAATGCATTAGAAGTTGCAAGAAATGGACGTCCTAAAATAACAGGAAATGAATTACATACTTCAACAGGTTGTGTGTCCAAGACAATAAAATCAACAAGATAAATGAATTTATCAACTTGTACTAACACATCTTCAAGTATTCCTCTAGGCACTTTTATAGATCTATCGGCAAGTAAAAGAGTTATAGAAGTTGGTTTTAACTCACCTAGATTGAGACTTTGAAAAACTGAATATGGAAGTAAATTCACACTAGTTTCAAGATCAAGTAAGGCTCTTTCAATTTTATGGTCTCCAATAAAGCAAGAAATTATAGGACAACCAGGGTCTTTATATTTCAAAATATTATTATTCTGAAGAATAGCACTTACTTGTTCGGCTAAAAAGACTTTCTTTTTCATATTTAGTTTCCTCTTCACAATGCATAGATCTTTCAAAAATTTAGGATAGGAAGGAACCTGTTTAATAGCATCCAACAAAGGTATATTGATTCTTACCTGTTTGAAAGTTTCAAAAATTTCAGAGTTGTGATTGACTTTTCTTTGTTTGGTCATGACATGAGGAAATGGAAGTGCTGGTGGGGTATCAGTCATTTCTTTGCAATTTTCAGTTTCAACCCCTTCCTTACCCTCAGAGATTGACTCATCATCTTTCTCACAAGGTTCAAGAGTGGGTTTTTTAATAACCTTACCACTGCGAAGAGTAGTGACTAATTTAACTTGATCCATGTGTTGGCTTTCAGAACTACTTGCAGTTGCATTGTATTGCCCCTTGGAATTTTGTTGTGGTTGAGATGAAAACTTACCTTTCTCTTGGAAACTGAGAGCAGATGTCAATTTTATAAGAGTATCTTTCAAATCTGTCATGTTTTGAGCAAGTGAGTATTGATTGTCTCTTGCTTTTCAATGAATGCATGTAATGTTTCCTTAAGATTTCTTCTAGGAGGTGGAGCATAAGGAGGTGCATATCCATGAGAATTTTAGAAATTATGGTGTGCTTGAAACGGTGGTTGTGAAGTTTGTGCATTGTTGTTATCACTCTTCCAACTGAAATTTGGATGATTTCTCCAACCAAGGTTGTATGTTTGTGAGTATGGGTTATGGTTGGCCTTTTGGAAACTGTTTCAAGCATGGGCTTGTTCATGAAGACATTCCTTAAAAGAAGACAAGGTTGGACAATTATTGGTTGAGTGTTCATTTGTTTCACATATTTGACACACAATATTTTCAACATATTTTAATTGACCACTCTTTTTCAATTCTAGTGCCTCAACTTTTCTAGCTAAAGATGTGATTAGTACTTAAAAGTGCATTTTTATCAAGGTTTTATATCATCATTTTGCACTTGAAGTATCAATAACTCCTTAACTAAAGCATGTTTTATAATCATATATCTAATAATATAAGATACCTTTAATTTGTGGTAAATGTTCATTTTAAATGCAGGCCTATCACGTAAATGAAAGGATTGATTGATGAATTTAAGAACTGAAATTGAAAGGATAAAGAGATGCCCAAACTTAGAAAAGAGATGTCGGTGCAATCCAAACCGGAACACTGTATGGATAGAAAGGTAAGACATAGGCCTATAACTTCCATATGGAGCCCAAGATCTAAAAAGGCCATTTTCAAGTCCAAATTATTGCAACAACAAAGAAGCCCGAATCTGTTCTCCAGCCCGAGCACTGTTCAGTATTTTGGCTATATCTAGAGGTCTAGAAGTCAAAATGAGTTGAATTTTTTACACAAAAAAGCTGAGACAATTTCCTACAACTTTCAAGCTTTTAAGTGGCTCCAATGTTGACGTTATCAATGATGTTTTGGGCAGACAAGAGAAGATAAAGATTGTCACCAAGTCAAGAATTGGTCACCCAGTCATCAATTAGTCATCAAATCAATAGTTCCCAATTTTGGCCTATAAAAGGAGGCATTTACCATGCATTTAGGCATCTTGGTCTCCAAATCAAGATCATGCTTTTGCTTTCTCTCTTTGTAGTTTTTGTATTGCTTATGTTTTGCTTTCATTAATACCAAGTTTATACCTTTCATTTCCTTTCCTTTACTTAGTTAACTCTTCTCTTATTTATGTTCTTATTTTGTTTATTTATTTTTCTTTCTTTTATTATGTTTAGCTAAGTTAATTATGTCAAGGTGAAAAGGTTACATAGCTAAGTTTATTATGTCAAGGTGAAAAGGTTACACTAATGGTGTAAGAATAAGTATAGTGTAAACTTAATATGGACTTTAATGTTTGATACTAACATGTTTTGTATTTGTTATCTTGTTCACTCTTTAATACTTTGCTTGTTAAATGACTAATCTTGATTTATGTTGTATAACACTTGATACAACAAATGCTTAGCACTTTCATAGCCCATACTGTATGGTATAACCGACACCTGAGCTATAAAAGGAACTTGATTTGTTGTTAACATAAGTTATAATCATGAATACTTGATGAAATTTACAAGTATTAGCATTAATTGAATAAGATGACTAATGTAATCATGTTAACAATCTAAAATTTGATTGGAACCTCCTTTATGTATGGTTTCCAATTGACTAATAAGAGTTTATACTATACTTGTTTGACATACCATTAGTGGATCCTTTAACCTTGACATTTATTGTTATCGTTGTTAAATCTTTACGTTAATATTCCATCTCAAAGTTCTCATCATCTTCTTCTTCTTCTTCTTCTTTATGATTATTATTATTATTATTATTGCTTTTATTACTTGATTAGTACTTAAAAGTGCATTTTTATCATAGTTTTATATCATCATTTTGCACTTGAAGTATCAATAACTCCTTAACTAAAGCATGTTTTATAATAATATATCTAATAATATAAGATACCTTTAATTTGTGGTAAATGTTCATTTTAAATGCAGGCCTATCACATAAATGAAAGGATTGATTGATGACTTTAAGAACATAGGTTGCAAGGGCAAAGAGATGATCAAAATGAGAAAAGAGATGTCGGTGCAATCCAAACCGGAACACTGTTCGGTAATTGGGTTATATCTGGAGCTATAGATCTCAGATTTAGGTCTACTTTATATAGATGGAAAGGTAAGACATAGGCCTATAACTTTTATATGGAGCCCAAAATCTAAAAAGGCCATTTTTAAGTCCAACTTATTGCAACAACAAAGAAGCCCGAAGCTGTCCTCCAACCCAAGCACTGTTCAGTATTTTGGCCATATCTGAAGTTCTGGAAGTCGAAATGAGCTGAATGTTGTACACAAGAAAGCTAAGACAATTGCCTACAACTTTCATGTTTTCAAGTGGCTCCAATTTTGACGTTATCAATGACGTTTTGGGTAGACAAGAGAAGATAAGAATTGTCACCAAGTCAAGAGTTGACTACCCACTCATCAATTAGTCATCAAATCAATAGTTTCCAATTTTGGCCTATAAAAGGAGGCATTTGCCATGCATTTAGGCATCTTGGTTTCCAGATCAAGATCATGCTCTTGCTTTCTCTCTTTGTATTTTTTATAATGTTTATGCTTTGCTTTCATTAATATCAAGTTTATGCCTTTCATTTCCTTTGCTTTACTTAGTTAACTTTTATCTTATTTATGTTCTTATTTTGTTTATTTTTTTTTCTTTTATTATGTCTAGCTAAGTTTATTATGTCAAGGTGAAAAGGTTACACTAATGGTGTAAGAATAAGTATAATGTAAACTTAATATGGACTTTAATGTTTGATGCTAACATGTTTTATATTTGTTATCTTGTTCACTGTAACATGTTTTGTATTTGTTATCTTGTTCACTCTTTAATACTTTGCTTGTTAAATGACTAATCTAGATTTCTGTTGTATAACACTTGGTACAACAAAAGCTTGGCACTTTCATAGCCCATATACTGTATGGTATAGCCGACACCTGAGCTATGAAAAAAACTTGATTTGTTGTTAACATAAGTTATAATCAACTTGATTTGTTGTTAACATAAGTGAGCTATGAAAGGAACTTGATTTGTTGTTAACATAAGTTATAATCATGAATGCTTGACGAGATTTACAAGTATTAGCATTAATTGAATAAGATGACTAATGTAATCATGTTAACAATATATAATCTGATTGGAACCTCCTTTGTGTGTGGTTTCCAATTCAATAATAAGAGTTTATACTATACTTGTTTGATATACCATTAGTGGAACCTCTAACCTTGACATTTGTTATTATTATTGTTTAATCCTTACATTAATTTTCCATCTCCAAGTTCTCATCATCTTCTTCTTCTTCTCTTTCTTTATTACTACTACTACTACTACTACTACTACTACTACTACTACTACTACTACTACTAGTATTATTATTATTGTTATAGTTATTATTGTTATTGTCATTGTTGTTATTATTGTTATTACTATTATTATTGTTGTTGTTGTTATTATTATTGTTGTTGTACTATTGTTGTTTATAATTTGTACAATTAACCTCCCTGTGGTTTGACCCCGGTCTTGCCGGGTTATTTATTACTTCGACACTCCTGCACTTGGGAGAAGACATCAATTCTTTAGTCGTGTCAAGTTTTTGGCGCCGTTGCCGGGGAGGTAAGTTCTTGTATAAATTATAGTAGTTATTTTACTTTCTCTTTTCACTTTTCTTGTATATAACTTTGTTTCTTTTCTCTTGTTTCTTCTTCTTTTGTTTTCTTCTTCCTTTTATTCTATTCCTACACGTGCATGAGAGTGTGGTCACGTACATCAAGTGGTAGACTTTGTAGGGTATCCTCATCATTTTCAAAAAATATGGCCGAAGAAGATAATCAATCACTTCATAATGAGAATAATGAGAATAACCGTGCTAGAACACTTAGAGACCACATGAATCCCATAAGAACAAGTGCACCATCATGCATAGTTTTTCCTCCCAATGCATCTCATTTTAATTTTAAACCGGGCATTATTCAACTTTTACCTTCTTTTCATGGCTTAGAATTAAAAAAATCCATACTTGCATTTAAGGGAATTTGAGGAGGTTTGCAACACATATAATAATTTAAATTGTAGCATGAACACCATCAGATTAAAGCTTTTTCCTTTTTCATTAAAAAATAAAGCTAAAACATGGCTACAAAATTTGAGACTAGGATCCATTCGTGCTTGGGATGAAATGCAACAACAGTTTTTAAAGAAGTTTTTCCCATCTCACAGAACAAACTCTTTCAAAAGACAAATCACCACTTTCACTCAAAAACCAGGAGAAACATTTTATCAATGTTGGGATAGGTATCGAGACTTGCTTAGTAGTTGCTCTCATCATGGTTTTGAAACATGGAGATTGATTTCACATTTCTATGAAGGGTTAACACCTAAAGATAGGCAAATGGTTGAATTGATGTGCAATGGAACTTTTGAAGATAAAGACCCTGATGAAGCAATGGAGTACTTAGACTTGTTAGCTGAAAATGCTCAAAATTGGGACACCGCGGGTACTTATGAGGCACCGTGTAAAACTCAACCTCATAAATTTAGTGGAGGTATGTACAACCTTAAGGAAGAACATGACTTTCATATGGATCCCAAGACTTGAAAGGACCATTTTCAAGTCCAAATTATAGCAACAACAAAGAAGTCCAAATCTGTCTTCCAGCCCGAGCACTGTTCAGTGTTTGGCTCATATCTAGAGTTCTAGAAGTCCAAATAACCAGAATTATTTACCCAAGAAATCTGAGATAATTTCCTATAACTTTCATGTTTTCAAATGGCTTCAATTTTGATGTTATCAATGACTTTTTGGGTAGACAAAAGAAGATAAGAATTGTCACCAAGTCAAGAGTTGGTCACCCACTCATCAATTAGTCATCAAATCAATAGTTTCCAATTTTAGCCTATAAAAGAAGGCATTTGCCATGCATTTAGGCATCTTGGTTTGTAGATTAAGATCATGCTCTTGTTTTCTCTTTTTGTATTGTTTTGTAATATTTATGCTTTGCTATCATTAATATCAAGTTTATGCCTTTCATTTCCTTTCATTTACTTAGTTAACTTTTGTTTTATTTATGTTCTTATTTTGTTTATTTATTTATTTTTCTTTCTTTCATTATGTTTTGTTAAGTTTATTATGTCAAGGTGAAAAGGTTACATTAATGGTGTAAGAATAAGTATAATGTAAACTCAATATGGACTTTAATGCTTGATACTAACATGTTTTGTATTTCTTATCTTGTTCACTCTTTAATACTTTGCTTCTTAAATGACTAACCTTGATTTATGTTGTATAACACTTGGTACAACAAATGCTTGGCACTTTCATAGTTCATATTGTATGGTATAACCAACACCTGAGCTATGAAAGGAACTTGATTTGTTGTTAACATAAGTAATAATCATGAATGCTTGACGAGATTTACAAGTATTAGCATTAATCGAATAAGATGACTAATGTAATCATGTTAACAATCTATAATCTGATTGAAACCTCCTTTGTGTGTGGTTTCTAACTGAATAATAAGAGTTTATACTATATTTGTTTGACATACCATTATTGGAACTTCTAACCTTGACATATGTTATTATCATTATTTAATTCTTACATTAATATTCCATCTCAAAGTTCTCATCTTTTTCTTCTTCTTCTTTTTCTTTTTCTTTATTATTATTATTATTATTACTATTATTATTAGTATTATTGTTATTATTGTTGTCATTATTGTTGTTGTTATTGTTATTATTGTTATTATTGTTGTATTATTGTTGTCTGTAATTTATACAATTAACCTTCATGTGGTTCGACCCCGGTCTTGCCGGGTTATTTATTACTTCAACACTCCTACACTTGGGAGAAGACATCAATCTTTTAGTCGTGTCACTTAGGGAGAACATTTAATTACATCAAACATAGATTGCAGACAATTATGTTTTCTTGATTAATCAACTTATTTAGTTCTTAAAGCTGCCATTGAATTAAATTACTAGTGCGGACACTATGGTTGTTTGATGGGTAGGGTTAGTTATATGACTGATCCGTTAAATAACTAATGTTAAGAAGAGATCAATATTCAGAATATAAATTGATGTCTCATTTCCATGATTAGTTTTGATTTTTGTAGGCGGATGTTTACTTGTGACCAAGGTTTGTTCTCTTGATAATTTTCTGATTTCATTTAATTTCGCTTGATAGTTTTATATTTACTTTTACTTTTAGCCTAGATAACGTCCAAACCCCTTCAAATTACATATCATCTAGCATAAAAATCCAACTTGAACCTTCCTCGTGGGATCAACTCCTTGCTTGTTCTATACTATCTTGTGTATTGTGTTTTAAGCTAAGATAATTAATTTGTGTAACTGCTACATTGTAATAGAATGAGATGAAGAAATGCAGATATTATAATCGTGTTGAACCCTTAAGGACATACTTGAACTAAAACAGAATGCATGATGGTGTTATTATATTGATTCTTGCATGTATGATAGAAGAACTTGTGTTAGAAAGGGTTATGTACAAAATTGTGTAGTCATTGGGACATTAGACCCTACTGAAACCAAAACTGGAACTATATTGGTGTTAATGACATAAATTTTTGTTTGTGTTTAATGAAATTGTATAATAATATGTTAAGATGATGTTATGTGCAAAGGTAGGTTGTTTATAATGAATTAGTTTTGTTGCCCAATCAAGTGGTCTACAAAAAATTAGTTTCACTATCAATTTGTGTTATCTATAACGAAGGAATTTTCACTGCCAAATTATATTGATAGCAGTGAATTAGTTTCGCTATTGAATGGTGTTGGCTGCAGCGAATCAATTTCGTTGCTGAATCGTGTTGTTTGTAGCGAATCAGCATTCGTTGTAGAAATTGTGTTGTCTACAATAAATTTATAATTCACTGCTGAAATTGAGTTGTTTGCAGCAAATTAACATTCGCTGCTGAATTGTGTGTTCTGCAACAAATTTGGGATTCGTTGCGAAAGTTGTATGGCTTGTAGTGAATTTGAAATTTGCTACCGAAATTGAGTTGCTTGAAATGAATTAGCATTCACTGCCGAATTGTGTGTTCTGCAGTGAATTTAGGATTCATTTTTGAAGTTGAATTGTTTGCAGCAAATTTGTACCAAAATTAAGTTGTTTGTAGTGAATTAGCATTCACTATTGAATTGTGTGTTCTGCAATGAATTTGGGATTTGTTGTCAAAGTTGAAATGTCTGCAACGAATTTGAAATTCACTGTTTAAATTGAGTTGTGTGTAGCGAATTAACATTTATTGTTGAATTGTGTGTTCTACAACGAATTTGGGATTCGTTGCTGAAGTTGAATTGTCTACAACAAATTTCAAATTTGCTGCTGAAATTGAGTTATTTACAATGAATTAATATTCATTGCTGAATTGTGTGTTCTATAGTGAATTTGAGATTTACTGTTGTAGTTGTATGGTCTACAACGAATTTAAAATTCAGTATTGAAATTGAGTTGTTTGTAGTGAATTAACATTCACTACCTAATTGTATGTCCTGCAGTAAATTTGGGGTTCACTATCAAAGTTGTATTTTTTGTAGAGAATTTATGACTCACTACCAAAATTGAGTTGTCTGTAGTGAGTTAGCATTCACTATTGAAAACATGTTAGTTGCAGTAAAGTAGCATTCACTACTGAAATTATGGCGCCAATAGCGAAACAGTTTTTGCTGCCGAATTATATAGCCTATAGTAAACCAATTTTTGCTGCTGAATTGTGTAGCTTGTAACGAACCGGTTTTCATTGTTGAATTGTTCGGCCTGTAGCGAGTTAGTTTTCACTGCTAATTTCTACAATAGGCCTCCCGGGCATAAAAGACTCAAATGCTTGCAACAATTTCATTGTATGATGATGTAATATGTGGAACACTTAAATGTGAAAACATAGATTCTTGAAATAAGTATGGTGATGAATGTGATTTAAGGATGCAAATATACTTAATTGTGGCAGTGATGTCTTAGGTGATGCGGCCGAGATCGGACCATCATTAGGACAAGGACAAAACCATAGGTAGAACAGGTAGGTGTTTTTCCAACTTCTTTTCATATGATGTTTATGTTTTGAAATGATTTACTTATAATGATATATTGTTGAATCCTTGATGAATGATGAAACAACAATAAAGTGTCTGATTGAATTCTTCATGATTGTCGAAATGACTATGAAATGTTGATTAAGTTCCTAATGAATATTGAGATGATGATGAAAATGTTAATGTTCTGAAATGACTTGTTTGAGGTGGATATATTATTGCGTTGTGATGAATATTAAATGAACTATAAAATGTTAATTAGGCTATTATGAATTTGGATTGCTGACGAATGGTTGTATGAGTATTACAAAGGATCTACTACTATATTTTATTGAATGTAATTGTAACGAATAGTTGTATGAGTATTACGAAAGATGTGATGTTGTATTTTATATAATGTAATTATGTCGAATAGTTGTATGAGTATTACAAAGGATTTACAGTTGTATTTTATTAAATGTAATTGTGAAGAATGGTTGTGTGAGTATTATGATAGATCTACTATAGTATTATATTGAATGTAATTATGATGAATGGTTGTAGGAGTATTATAAAGGATCTACTGTTATGTTATACTGAATATTAATTATCATGAATGGTTGTACGAGTAATACAAAAGGTATATTGTTTTGTTATACTAAATGCTAAACGATTATGGAATGTTTATTTGTATATTACAAAGGATCTGTTATCATGTTTACTAAATGTTAAACTATTATGGGTCGTGTATACGAGTATCACAAAGGATTTACTATTATGTTATAATGAATGTCAAATTGTTATGAATTGTTTGAATGAGCAATTCAAAGGATATTACCATATTATAGGGATCTCATAAACCATCTTTGGAAAGTTTGATTGGTTAATAATTAGCTTTGGCTAACGGTATTTGAATGGATGACCAACTCTTAACTTGGACAATCCTTATCTTCTCTTGTCTGCCCAAAATGTCATTGATAACGTCAAAATTGGAACCACTTGAAATATAAAAGTTGTAGAAAATTGTCTCAGCTTTCCAAGAAAAAAAATTGATGTCATTTGGAATTCTAGAACTCTAGATATAGGCCAAACACTGAACAGTGCTCGGGCTGTAGGACAGATTCAGACTTCTTTGTTGTTGCTATAATTTGGACTTGAAAATGGCCTTATTAAATCTTGGGCTCTATATAAAAGTTGTAGGCCTATGTCTTACCTTTCCATCCATATAAACTAGACACAAATCTGAGATCTATACCTTCAGATATGACCTAATTATAGAATAGTATTCTGATTTGGACTACACCAACATCTTTTTTCTAAGTTTGGCCATCTCTTTGTCCTTTCATTTATATGATAGGCCTGCATTTAAAATGAACATTTACCACAAATTAAAGATATCTTATATTATTAGATATGTTATTATAAAACATGTTTTAGTTAAGGAGTTATTAATACTTTAAGTGCAAAATGATGATACAAAACCTTGATAAAAATATACTTTTAAGTAATATTCACACCCCCTAACTAGCTTATTACTAGTCCCTAGTAATCAAAGCATTAAAATAGAAAAATAATTTGCAAATTCCACAAAGCAAGGTATTCATCATTCAACTTCCATTAATCTATCCAGATAAACAAACTCTCATTAAATTTATATATCTGCTCAATACCACTTAACAAGATATTAATAAACCTTTTTTTTTGTGCTCAATGTATCAACACATAATTATAGG
>NW_011500410.1:157326-166337 GCF_000495115.2 Populus euphratica
TAGTAGTAGTAGTAGTAGTAGTAGTAGTAGTAGTAGTAGTAGTAGTAGTAGTAGTAGTAGTAGTAGTAGTAGTAGTAGTAGTAGTAGTAGTAGTAGTAGTAGTAGTAGTAGTAGTAGTAGTAGTAGTAGTAGTAGTAGTAGTAGTAGTACTAATAATAATAATAATAATAATAATAATAATAATAATAATAAAGAAAAAGAAGGAGAAGAAGAAGAAGAAGATGAGAACTTTGAGATGGAATATTAATGTAACGATTAAACAATGATAATAACAAATGTCAAGGTTAGAGGTTCCACTAATGGTATATCAAACAAGTATAGTATAAACTCTTATTATTGAATTGGAAACCACACACAAAGGAGGTTCCAATCAGATTATATATTGTTAACATGATTACATTAGTCATCTTATTCAATTAATGCTAATACTTGTAAATCTCGTCAAGCATTCATGATTATAACTTATGTTAACAATAAATCAAGTTCCTTTCATAGCTCAGGTGTCGGTTATACCATACATTATGGGCTATGAAAGTGCCAAGCATTTGTTGTACCAAGTGTTATACAACATAAATCAAGATTAGTCATTTAACAAGCAAAGTATTAAAGAGTGAACAAGATAACAAATATAAAACATGTTAGTATCAAACATTAAAGTCCATATTAAGTTTACATTATACTTATTCTTACACCATTAGTGTAACCTTTTCACCTTGACATAATTAACTTAGCTAGACATAATGAAAGAAAGCAAAATAGATAAACAAAATAAGAACATAAAAGTTAACTAAGTAAAGGAAAGGAAATGAAAGGCATAAACTTAATATTAATGAAAACAAAGCATAAAAAATACAAAGAGAGAAAGGAAGAGCATGATCTTGATCTGAACACCAAGATGCCTAAATGCATGGCAAATGCCTCCTTTTATAGGCCAAAAATGGGAACTATTGATTTGATGACTAATTGATAAGTGGGTGACCAACTTTTGACTTGGTGACAATCCTTATCTTCTTTTGTCTGCCCAAAACGTCATTGATAACGTCAAAATTGGAGCCAGTTGTAAACATGAAAGTTGTAGGCAATTGTCTCAGCTTTCTTGTGTAAAAACTTCAGCTCATTTGGACTTCTAGAACTCTAGATATGGCCAAAATACCGAACAGTGCTCGGGCTGGAAGACAGATTCGGGCTTCTTTGTTGTTGCTACAATTTGGACTTGATAATGGCCTTTTTAGATCTTGGGCTCCATATGAAAGTTGTAGGCCTATGTCTTACCTTTCCATCCATATAAATTGGACCTAAATCTGAGATATATAGCTCTAGATATGACCCAATTACCGAATAGTGTTCCGGTTTGGATTGCACCGACATCTCTTTTCTAAGTTTGGTCATCTCTTTATCCTTGCAATTTAAGTTCTTCAAGTCATCAATCAATCCTTTCATTTATGTGATAGGCCTGCATTAAAAATAGACATTTACCACAAATTATAGGTATCTTATATTATTAGATACATTATTATAAAACATATTTTAGTTAAGGAGTTATTGATACTTCAAGTGCAAAATGATGATATAAAACCATGATAAAAATGCACTTTTAAGTACTAATCACACCCCCCAACCAGCTTATTACTAGTCCCTAGTAATTAAAGCGTTAAAACAATTTGCAAATTTCACAAAGCAAGGTATTCATCATTTAACTTCCATTAATCTATCCAGATAAACAAACTCTCATTAAATTTATATATCTGCTCAATACCTCTTAACAAGATATTAATAAACCTTTCTTTTGTGCTCAATGTATCAACACATGATTATGGGGCTTTTCTTGGAAGAAAACAAAATTTTTGTTCTAATGTTTAAGGTTAACTTCCTTGGGTTGGGATTATTATTTTTGTCTTTTTTTTTCTTTTTTTCTTTTTAAAAATCTATATACATATAATTTAAAAGCATCATGCATCTTTAACCCATGTAATGAGCTTTCAGCTAATGACTCCCAGACTAGTTGGTCTTAGGGCATTAGGTGTTAAGACACCCCTACGAGCTTAGTAACTCGGGTTGCAGATACTGATACATAGATAATGTAATGTTTGATTTCCATAAGCTTTTCTTCTCAACCCATCTAACAAGCGTTGGGCTAATAGCTTTCAAGTCAGTTGAGTTTAGGGTATTAAGTGTTAAGACACCCCTTCGAGCTTAATTGCTTAGGTTATGAAGGCTACAAAACCAAACTTATCTATATTTTTATTATCAACAATTTTTTCTTTTTTTTTTTCTTTTTTTTAAAATTATATACTATCTCTTTCCCTTAGTTGTTACCTTTAACAAAAGAACATAAATAATGTAATAATCCAATGTGCAACCCATAATCATATGTTAAAGTGTGTGTGTGAAAATTAAGATTTAAGAATACATGTTAAATGAGTATATGAGCAGAATTAAGTGATAACAATGCGAGAGTTTGTAAACCTGAATATTTTAAGAAATATTATAATAGACCTTGTTAAGAATGGTTATTAATATGCGTCTCAAGAGTCACTTTAACAAAAGAGCTTCTTTACTCTGCCATCCTAGTAACAACAATTTTGCACATACTTTTTGAAATAGAAAACATAGTTAGTTAATTTTTTTTTATCAACTACTACCCTCTCCCCCCAACCAAAACGAGACATTGTCTGTCCTTAATGTCCTAATGTAGAAAGATAGAGTGTAGAAGACATCACCTGAAGTAACGAACACTGACAAACGTGAAACACATTTAAAAAAATATAAGAAACAACAAAATACAATAATAAAAGAAAAGGACACAAACATTCACAAATGAAGACTCAAATCCAATCTAAGCTTTTTACGGCTTTCCATATATAACCAATTTATGCGACTCATGGAGGGATCAATTACAGGAATGAAAGATTGTAGTTGGTCAATTAATTGTTCAGCAGTGGTAGCAGAGATTATAATTTGTCATACAGAAGATGTTAGAAATTCCCGTTCAACAGCATCATCAAGTAAAGATAACAACTTATTATAATAACCATTAACATTTAACAGACCTATGAGTTTATGGTGAATTTGCAGTTGGGCCCAAGAGGAGATATGAAAGATCTCTTCCTATGTGCCTAGACCACCTGGTAAAGTAATAAAGGCATCAATATGGTTAAACATACCATTCATTCGAGCAGACATTGTAGAGACATGTAGTTCCTCTCCAATTATTTTTCCAATGATGTCCCCTTGTGCTTAAAGCTTTGAGGACAACTTCCAAAACTTGACTACCTCCTAAAAATGCAGCTATTGACACACTTCCCATTAACCCAAAACTACCTCCCCCATACACTAAATGAATCTTTCTCTCAGCTAGTACCTGACCAAGATAATTTGTTGATTCTAAAAACTCCTTTTCTTTCCCAAGACTAGATCCACCAAAAACACAAATATTTCTTATTTTATGACTTGAGGAACTTGCCATTTCTACACACTTCTATATTTGTTGAATGTATGGGTTAAGTAGAAATGAAAGGAAGGAATATGGGATCTTACAGATGAAAAATTAAAAAGGCAATCATACCACCTATGTGTAGGCTAGTTAGAGTCACACACACACACACACACACACATTCTTTGTATTTATTTATTTTTGAAAAATAATGTGTATATACAGGTAGTTGTGATTATGACTCATATTTTCCCTTGGTTTTATGTCCAAGAACGACTTAAATGCCCTTTATGGGTCAAGGATAGGCTTCTCATCCAGTTTTCTTAAAAACTAGCAAACAGGGTATTTTTTAGTCAAATTTCCAAGACTATGCCAAACATGTTCTTTATAAAATGGGTTCATAAGTCATGAATTGCACGATGCTTATCTCGACTCTGATAAGACTTAAGAGTCAATAGAAGATTATCTAAAGACTTTCTGTGTTTTGAAATAAATCCCACCTTTTGACAATTTTCACAGGTTTTGCGGAATGCATGTGATTCCTTGAATATGGTGGGCCAGTAAAATCCACTTTATAAGATTTTTACAATTCTTTTTTTACAAGAAATGATCCCCACATGCCTTAGAGTGATAAAATTTAATAACATTACTTACCTCATTATTGAGAATGCATCTTTGAAATATTTAATGAGGACAATAATTGAATAAGTAAGGTTTATTCCAATAAAATTTTTGCACGTCACTCAAAAAGTTTCTTTTATCTTCGTTATTGAAATGAGCTGGCAAAAATCCTGAAGCAAGAAAATTGATATTTTTAGCAAACCAAAACATTGAATTAAGAGAAAGTAAAGATTCATCAGCAAAGTAATCATCCATTGGTGTGATGTCGAGTACCAAATCTGTTATCACTTTTGATAAAAGATCCGCATCAACATTTTTTATGCCTTTTTCATCCTCGATTTCTTCCTGATTGGTCATGGCATGAGAAAAAGGAAGTGCTGGTGGGGAATCAGTCTTTTTGTTTTTGCAATGTTTAGATTCAACCACTTCCTTACCCTTAGAGATTGACTCATCATCTTTCTCACAAGGTTCAAGAATTGGTTTTGAATAACCTTACCACTACAAAAAGTGATGACTAATTTGACTTGTTAAATGTGTTGACTTCCAGAACTACTTGCATTTACATTGTATTACCCTATGGGATTTTGCTGTGGTTGAGATGGAAACTTACCTTTCTCTTGAAAACTGAGAGCAGATGTGAATTTTGCAAGAGTATCTTTAAAATATGTTCTACTTTGAGCAAGTTGAGTGTTGATTGCCTCTTGCTTTTTAATAAATACATACAAAGTTTCCTCAAAATTTCTTCTAGGAGGTAGAGCATAAAGAAGTGTATATCCATGAGAATTTTGAAAATTATGGTATGCTTGAAATTGTAGTTGTGAAGTTTGTGCATTGTCACTCTTCCAACTGAAATTTAGGTGATTTCTCCAACCAGAGTTGTATGTTTGTAAGTATGGGTTATGATTGGGCCATTAGAAACTATTTATAGCATGAGCTTGTTCATGAAGACATTCCTTAAAAGAAGGCAAGGTTGGATAGTCATTGGTTGAGTGTTCATTTTTTTCACATATTTGACAAGCAATGTTTTCAATAGATTTTAATTGACCACTTTTTTTCAATTCTAGTGTCTTGACTTTTCTAGCTAAAGATGCAAACTTGGCTTGAAGGTCATCATTTTCCCTAAGGTTGTACATGCCTCCATTAGATATATGAGGTTGGATTTTACTTGGAGTCTCATACATGTCTGTAGTGTTGTAATTTTGAGTATTTTCAGCTAACAAGTCTAAGTATTCCATTGCTTCATTAGGGTCTTTATCTTCAAAAGTTCCATTGCACATCAATTCAACCATTTGCCTATCTTTAGGTGTTAACCCTTCATAGAAATGTGAAACCAATCTCCATGTTTCAAAACCATGATGAGGGTAAGTATTAAGTAAGTCTCGATACCTATCCCAACATTGGTAAAATGTTTCTCCTAGTTTTTGAGTGAAAGAGGTGATTTGTCTTTTGAAAGAGTTTGTTCTATGAGATGGAAAAAACTTCTTTAAAAACTGTTGCTCAAACTTTTAGAAGAAATATTAAGGAAACAATGCACAAACTTCACAACCACCATTTTAAGCACACCATAATTTTCAAAATTCTCATGGATATGCATCTCCTTATGCTCCATCTTTTAGAAAAAATCTTGAGGAAACATTGCATGCATTCATTGAAAAGCAAAAGACAATCAATACTCAACTTGCTCAAAGCATGACAGATTTTAAAGATATTCTTACAAAATTAACATCTGCTCTTAGTTTCAAAGAGAAAAGTAAGTTTCCATCTCAACCACAACAAAATCCCAAAGGGCAAGTAGTTCTAGAAGCCAACACTTTGATCAAGTCAAATTAGTCATCACTCTTTGTAATGGTAAGGTTATTGAAAAATCCACTCTTAAACCTTGTGAGAAAGATGATGAGTCAATCTCTGAGGGTAAGGAAAGGGTTGAATATGAAAATTACAAAGAAAAGACTGATTCCCCGTCAGCACTTCCATTTCCTCATGTCATGACCAAACAAAGGAAAGTCAATCACAACTCTGAAATCTTTGAAATTTTCAAACAGGTAAGGACTAATATACCTTTGTTGGATGCTATTAAACAGGTTCCTTCTTATGCTAAAATTTTAAAAGATCTATGCATTATAAAGAGAAAACTGAATGTGAAAAAGAAAGCCTTTTTTAGTTGAACAAGTAAGTGTCATTCTTTATAACAATAATGCTTTGAAATATAAAGACCCTGGTTATCTTATAATTTCTTGCTTTATTGGAGAACATAAAATTGAAAGAGTCTTACTTGATCTTAGAGCTAGTGTGAATTTACTTCCATATTCAGTATTTCAAAGTCTCAATCTAAGTAAGTTAAAACCAACTTCTATAACTCTCTTACTTGTTGATAGATCTGTAAAATTACCTAGAGGAATAGTTGAAGATGTGTTAGTACAAGTTGATAAATTCATTTATCTTGTGGATTTTATTGTCTTGAACACACAACCTATTGAAGCATGTAATTCATTTCCTATTATTTTAGGACATCCATTTCTTACAATTTCTAACGTCTTGATTAGTTGTAGGAATTAATTGTAGGAATGGAATAATGAAGCTATCATTTGGAAACATGACATTACATATGAATATTTCAACATTTGCAAACAACTTGGAGATCATAATGATACACAGGAAGTAGATCTTATTGACAAACTAGTTTATGACCAATTTGAATCTATTATGAGTAAAACAGAGTTCGATGAATATGAAGATTTGCAAATGATTTATTTTCAGGAAGAAATCACGGATGAAAAAATCACCGAAAATGTTAGTGCGGATCTTTTATCAAGAGTAATAATAGATTTGACATCTGACATCACACCAATCGATGATTACTTTCTTAATGAATCCTTACTTTCTCTTAATTTAATGCTTTGGTTTGCTAAAAATATTGATTTTCTTGCTTCAGGATTTTTGTCAGCTCACTAGAGTACTGAAGATAAAAGAACGTTTTTAAGCAACGTGCAAAATATTTATTGGAATAACCTATATTTATTCAAATATTATCTTGATCAAATATTTCAAATATGCATTCCCGATAATGAGGTAAGTAGTGTCATTAAATTTTATCATTCTGAGGTGTGTGGGAGTCATTTCTTGTAAAAAAAGATGACTACTAAAATCTTAAAAAGTGGATTTTACTAGCTCACCATGTTCAAGGACTTACATGGGTTCTGCAAAGCTTGTGAAAATTGTCAAAAGTCAGGATTTGTTTCAAAACATAAGGAATCATTAGATAATCTTTTATTGACTTTTGAGACGTATCCTGGTGGAGATGTGCATTGTACATTTCATAACTTATAATCCCATTTCTATAAAGAACATGCTCTATATAGTCTTGAGAATCTGATTAAAAAAGACCTTGTTTGCCGGTTTTTAAGAAAACTGGATGGGAAGCCTAACCCCTACCCATAAAGGACGTTTAAGCAGTTCTTGGATGTAAAACCAAGGGAAGGTGTGAGCCACAATCACAACTACCTCTACATACACATGTTTTTTTCAAAAAAATAATATAAATAAATAGAGAGAGAGTGTGTGAGACTCTAGGTGGCCTACATTTAGGGGGTATGATTACATTTTCAAGTACTCATCTATAAAATCTTCTCTTCCTTCCCTTCATTTTTACTTAACCCATACATTCAACAAATATAGAAGTGTGTAGAAATGGCAGGTTCCTCAAGTCATCACATAAGAAACATCTGTGTTTTTTATAGATCCAGTCCTAGGAAGGAAATAAAGTTTCTAGAATCAACAAATCATATTGGTCAAGTACTAGTTAAGAGAAAGATTCATTTAATATATGGGGAAGGTAGCCTTAGGTTAATGGAGGAAGTGCTGATAGTTGTAATTTTAGGAGGTAGTCAAGTTATAGGGGTTGTCCCTAAAGCTTTAGCATAAGGGAATATCATTGGAAAAACAATTGGAGAGGAGCTATAGGTCTCCACAATGTCTGATCGAATGAATGCAATGTTTAATAAACACATTGATACCTTCATTGCCTTGTTGGGTGGTTTGGGCACATTATTGTAGAACAAGAATTTCTAACATCTTCGGCACGATAAATCATAATCATTACTGCTACTGTTGAATAATTGATTAACCAACTACAATCTTTCACTCTTGTAATTGATCCCTTCATGAGTCATATAAATTGGTCAACTAAGGAAAGCCATAAAAAGCTTAGATTAAATTTAAGCCTTCATTTGTGAATCCTTGTGTCTTTTGGTTTTCTTAATAGTATATTATTTTGTGTTTTGTTATTTCTTTTATTTGTTTTAGTGTGTTCTAGGTTTGTTAGTAGTCGCTGTCTCAAGTGATGTCTTCTATATTCTATCTTTTTACCTTAAAACATTCAGGGTTATTTTGGTTGAGGGGAGAGGGTAGTAGTTGATATTATTAAAAAAAAATTAACTAACTGTGTTTTCTATTTCATAAACCATTTGCAAAAACTGTTGTTACTAGAATGGTAGAGTAAAGGAGTTCTTTTATTAAAGTGACTTTTGAGACGCATCTTAGTAAACATTCTTAACAAGGTATATCAAAATACTTCTGAAAATATTCAGGTTTACAAACTCTTGCATTGTTATCATTTAATTTTGGTTATATTCTTTTGTTAAAGGTAACAACTAAGAGAAAGGGATAGTATATAAATGGTAAAAAAAACAAAAACAAACAAACAAAAAAAATAATGATAATAAGAACGTAAATAAGTTTGGTTTCGTAGCCTCCATAACCTAAATAATTAAGCCCGAAGGGGTATTTTAACACCTAATACCCTAAAGTCAACTTGGGAGCTATTGACCTAGTGCTTCTTACATGGGTTTAGGCAATCAAACATTGCACTATCTACTATCAGTATCTGCAACACGAGTTGTTAAGCTCGAAGGGGTGTCTCAACACCTAACACCATATGACTAACTGGTTTGGGAGTCAT
>NW_011505299.1:0-3805 GCF_000495115.2 Populus euphratica
TTTTCATTAAAAGATAAAGCTAAAACATGGCTACAAAATTTAAGACCAGGATCCATTCGTGCTTGGGATGAAATGCAACAACAATTTTTAAAGAATTTTTTCCCATCTTATAGAACAAACTCTTCAAAGAGACAAATCACCACTTTCACTCAAAAACCAGGAGAAACATTTTACAAATAGAACAAACTCTTTCAAGAGACAAATCACCACTTTCACTCAAAAACCAGGAGAAACATTTTACCAATGTTGGGATACGTATCGAGACTTGCTTAGTACTTGCCCTCATCATGGTTTTGAAACATGGAGATTGGTTTCACATTTCTATGAAGGGTTAACACCTAAAGATAGGCAAATGGTTGAATTGATGTGCAATGGAACTTTTGAAGATAAAGACCCTGATGAAGCAATGGAGTACTTAGACTTATTAGCTGAGAATGCTCAAAATTGGGACACCGCGGGTACTTATGAGGCATCGAGTAAAACTCAACCTCATACATCTAGTGGAGGTATGTACAACCTTAGGGAAGATCATGACCTTCAAGCCAAATTTGCATCTTTAGCTAGAAAAGTCGAGGCACTAGAATTGAAAAAGAGGGGTCAATTAAAATCTGTTGAAAACATTGTGTGTCAAATCTGTGAAACAAATGAACACTCAACCAATGATTGTCCAACCTTGCCTTCTTTTAAAGAATGTCTCCATGAACAAGCCCATGCTTTAAATAGTTTTCAAAGGGCCAACCACAACCCATACTCCCAAACATACAACCCTGGTTGGAGGAATCACCCAAATTTCAGTTGGAAGAGTGAGAACAACAATTCACAAACTTCACAACCACCGTTTCAAGCACACCATAATTTTCAAAATTCTCATGGATATGCACCTCCTTATGCTCCACCTCCTAGAAGAAATCTTGAGGAAACATTGTATGCATTCATTGAAAAGCAAGAGACAATCAATACTCAACTTGCTCAAAATATGACAGATTTTAAAGATACTCTTGCTAAATTAACATCTGCTCTCAGTTTCCAAGAGAAAGGTAAGTTTCCATCTCAAACACAACAAAATCCCAAAGGGCAATACAATGCAAATGCAAGTAGTTCCGGAAGCCAACACATGGATCAAGTCAAATCAGTCACTACTCTGCGCAGCGGTAAGGTTATTGAAAAACCCTCTCTTGAACCTTATGAGAAAGATGATGAGTCAATCTCTGAGGGTAAGGAAGGGGTTGAATATGAAAATTGCAAAGAAATGACTGATTCACCACCAGCACTTCCATTTCCTCAAGCCATGACCAAACAAAGGAAAGTTAATCACAACTCTGAAATTTTTGAAATTTTCAAACAGGTAAGGATCAATATACCATTGTTGGATGCTATTAAACAAGTTCCTTCCTATGCTAAATTTTTGAAAGATCTATGCACTGTGAAGAGGAAACTGAATGTGAAAAAGAAAGCCTTTCTAGCCGAACAAGTAAGTGCTATTCTTTAGAACAATAATGCTTTGAAATATAAAGATCTTGGAGCTAGTGTGAATTTACTTCCATATTCAGTTTTTCAAAGCCTCAATCTAGGTGAGTTAAAACCAACTTCTATATCTCTTTTACTTGCCGATAGATCTATAAAAGTGCCTAGAGGAATAATTGAAGATGTGTTAGTACAAGTCGATAAATTCATTTATCCTGTGGATTTTATTGTCTTGGACACAGAACCTGTTGAAGCATGTAATTCATTTCCTGTTATTTTAGGACGTCCATTTCTTGCAACTTCTAATGCATTGATTAATTGTAGGAATGGACTGATGAAGCTATCATTTGGAAACATGACATTGGAGATGAATATTTTCAACATTTGCAAGCAACCTGGAGATGATAATGATTTACAAGAAGTAGATCATATTGACGAATTAGTTTATGATCAACTTGAATCTACTTTAAGTAAAAATGAATTGGATGAAACTGAAGATTTGCAAATGGTTTATTCTGAGGAAGAAATCACGGATGAAACAAGCACCGAAAATGTTGATGCGAATCTTTTGTCAATAGTGACAACAGATTTGACATCTGACATCACACCAATGGATGATTACTTTCCTAACGAATCCTTACTTTCTCTTAGTCCAATGCCTTGGTATGATAAAAATATCAATTCTTTTGCTTTAGGAGATTTGCCAGCTGATTGGAGTACCCAAGACAAAGAAAAGTTTTTGAACGAAGTGAAGAACTTTTATTCTGATGACCCTAACTTATTCAAATATTGTCCTGATCAAATATTTCAAAGATTCATTCCCGATAATGAGGTAAGTAGTGTCATTAAACTTTGTCATTTTGAAGCATGTGGAAGTTATTTCTCGTCAAAAAAGACAACTGCAAAAATCTTTCAAAATGGATTTTATTGGCCCACCATGTTCAAGGACACACATGCATTCTGCAAAACTTGTGAAAATTGTCAAAAAATTGACACTGGTCAAAAAGTTTTGTTTTATGATTCTCAACTCTATGCATTCCTTATGGGGCCTGTGATATTGAGAATTCAATGAATGACAATGATTTTAAGGAAAATGGACATCGTTTGAAAGCCTACTTTGATAATTTTCCTAATGAAAATGAAGCAACTGGTTTGAATGATCTTATAGATAAAGGTTGATTATTTTGTTTTTCTCACATTTTCTTTTTTATGTTTCTTTTTGAGTGATTTTTGCTAGTTTCTCTCACCCCGGTCAAATGGCGGATAACGGTACTCCGTGACTTAAGTCGGTTCTTTTAGTTTCCCACAATTACTGATATTTGTGTATATATTTGTGCAATTCTTTGAATCTCTCTTCCAATTCTCATTTGAAAATGGACACTAATCTTGAAAAATTGAAAAAGTATTTTCCCGCTCTGCCTCAGAATGCGATTACAAAAATTTACCGTGCTAGATGTGCAAGATTGAGGTTGTTAATAAATCATGGAATTCCTGAACATATTCGCTGGTTGATTGAAGCAAAGGTCTGATTATCAGGTGAGTCCTCTAACTTCTTCATTTCACACATGCCTGGAACAGGTAAAAGCACTTTTGCGAAGAAGCGTCGTGCAAAACGACTGGATGTCTGTCATCGATGTGCTAGATGGACTTGTAATACACAATGTCGTTCTTTAGGAATGGTATCTATAAACCGTGAAGATAAAATACAATTCATTAAGGATGGCCTGAGTAAGGAGTCTTTAGATAATCTTCTATTGACTCTTGAGACGCATCCTAGTGGAGATGTGCATCGTGTAATTCATGATTTATGGCCACTATTTCATAAAGAACATGATCGACATAGTCTTGGGAATCTGACTAAAAAAGACCCTGTTTGCCAGTTTTTAAGAAAACTGGATGGGAAGCCTATCCCCGACCCATAGAGGGCGTTTAAGCCGTTCTTGGACGTAAAACCAAGGGAAGATGTGAGCCACAATCACAACTACCTGTACATACATATGTTTTTTTTTTTAAGTAAATAAATAAATAAATAAAAAGAGAGAGAGAAAGTGTGAGATTCCAGCTGGCCTATATATAGGTGTTATGATTGCCTTTCTCATTTCTCATCTATAAAACCCTCTTTTCCTTCCTTTCATTTCTACTCAACCCATACATTCAACAAATACAGAAGTGTGTAGAAATGGCAAGTTCCTCAGGCCATCAAATAAGAAATATTTGTGTTTTCGGTGGATCTAGTCCTGGGAAAGAAAAGGGGTTTTTAGAATTAGCAAATCATCTTGGTCAGGTGCTAGCTGAGAGAAAGATTCATTTAGTGTATGGGGGAGGCAGTCTTGGGTTAATG
>NW_011505127.1:0-4167 GCF_000495115.2 Populus euphratica
GCCGGGTCAATTTCTATTTTAAAAGAAATTCAAAACGACGTCGTTTTAATAAAAAAATAAATAAAATTCAACGGGTTACCACCGGGTTTTTTACCGGGTTTTGCCGGGTCGTCCAGGTTTCCGGGTCAACCCGTCGGGTCGGCCGGGGCATGTTTATCTTATTTTTTCATCAACCTGACCCGGTTCCAGCCCCAAGTCAACCCGTCAGGCCTAGCTGGGTTTTTAAAACTATGATATGAGATAAAATAAAGGCATATTTGGTGAATTAAACTTAATATTGATTTAGTGAACGAAGGTACCAACCACATCCATGTTTACCTATCCAACCATAGAGAACAGGGGACATTTAACTCAGAGGCAAGAGGCATGCTAGGACAATCACTCATCTTCGTAGATAACATCTAGCCTAATTACTATGATCAACTATTTTAATGCGTTACCAAAATCTTTTTTTTTTTTCATAACTAAGGCAAATAAAAAAGAAAAATATATTAATCCAAGAAAACTAAAAAAAAAATCAACACTATTAATAGAAGTGGGTAGGTGTTTTTGTTTTTTTACTTTATTTTTTTATATATCAAACCATCAATAAATTTATTAATGATAGAATCATTAATATAACAGAAATTACCTGCGAGAACTTTTTTGATAAACAGTATCCATCCGTGATCTCATCAATAAAATAATTATAAATAAATTATTAGTATAAATATTGATATAAATTATATCAATAAAACTGATTTAAATCTGATAGTGTAAAATTCATTCTATTATGTCTGGTTTCACTTTAAGAACTAAAACCGAATAATTAGTTAATTAATTAATTACTGATGAGAGGGTTGTCTGTATTCAGGTTTTATCATGCCTGAGGGGTAAATTTGTTTTTACATTGAGTCATTAGCCCACCATCGTTATATTCCCTGGCATCTGGAGTCTCTAGCATTGTTTTAAATTTCAACTACTGCACGCTTTTGCTTCGTTCAAAAGATGCTTCACGTTGTCTACAGCTGACGCGCAGTTTATAATGAAAAGAAAGAAAAATGTTTCTATAAATTTATGATTTAATAAATGTCAATATTCACGATGTGTTTTTGCCTATATTATATAAATTTATTGGAATAATAAATTAAACTTAGAGTTAAATAATATTATAACATATATAACCATGAAAGAAATCTGAAAGCAACAAGTTTTTTAAATAAAAACTTTCATGCATGATTTGAATATGATCTCGAACTTAACAATACTGGTCGACTAATCTCAAGATAAAGTGGGACGACGTCGAGGTTAAATTTTAATTTGATTAAATAATCAAATAAAAAATTACGCATGATCAATAAACACATAATTAATTATAAAAATTAGAAGGCAATATATTGCGAACAATTGGCATGCACATGCTCTTGTGCGAAAAGAAACTAAAAAGCGAGTCACTTGGTACACAAGCAAAATACAAATTCTGCAAACAAGAAAAATATAATATTTCAAGAAAAAAAGAAAAGAAGCATTTATTCCCTTGATAATACCAAAATAATTGTTAAAAGAAGCAAAACACAAGAGACCATTCTCAAACTCTAACCTCAATTAACCCAAGAATTAATTTAACGAGTTGTCGAATGGCCGCTTAGCAGCATGCATTGCGAGTACTCTGTGAAAATATTACATCTTCTCCAAAAAGACATGTAAATTATGCCATGGATGCATTTGCCTCCATGAACGAAGGTTCGGCATCCAGCCATTTAGAAGCTGCTTAGGGTGCCCTCGTGCATACTCCAACGTTGAATACAAATGCAAGGCACTGCAGCAGTATTGTTCATCATCATGCATGCATGGTCACGCACACTCTCTAATGAAAAGAACAGTAGGTGAATTCAACATTTATCCTCTCTTCCCAGTTTTTCTGGGATTTTGATGGCATGATACGTGGATCTGTCAGCTAAGTTCTTTACACGGATCAGGAAGCTATAGATTTTGAATTTAAATAAAATACAACTAAAGCTGCTAAATTAAGTCTGTCGTTTTTATTCACCAAAATTCCTCTAAAATCTGAAGAGGTAGGTTTAAACACGTTAAATTTCCATGGAAAAAACCAGGAAACAACCAATAAGAAACAATAGTAAAGCTAAGATCTGAAATTAAGGAGGAGAACTTACCCATTTAAACCTCTTACCGGACCTTTTCTGATCATCAATCCCTTCTATGAAATTCCGGGATAATTGTTGCCCATCAATTTTCAATATTTATTAGCTTAAGATATTCACAGCAAGTTCTCTTGTTTGACCTGTAGTGCTGCCAATTGGCAGGTGTACGTATAAAAGAAATAATGGATTTTTGGCTTGAAACGTAGATAAACGAGCAATCAGTGGCTAACACTATTTAACTAGGAGATGGAAAACTTGATTTCATATAAATAAACTCAACTCCTGGCGGAGTGGCATACCCTCCCTTGAGGAGGATGATTCCATTTTTAATTTGCTGCCAACAGTACAGACATGCCATTTAGTGGCATCCATTATGACATCTCCCTTCTGTAAACGGATAAATAGTGTTAGCTACTAGCATCGATTCATTTTGTCCATTGATGGTTGCAACCACTTCTCTTTTAATTTCAAGTCTGAGACTTTCATGCCCCAATTAATTCAATTTTTTCAGTCTTAAATCTTTCCTCCTGTTCCCCTCCAACCAAAACAGCTTCCAAAATGACTTTCTCCTATGACTCCGTACAAAGTTTGACTAAAAAGAGAGAAAAAAATTGAAAGTGAACCTGATCAACTTCCCCGTTTATGCTTGGGTGTTCTACACGATGAAAAAAACAGGAAAAATGCTGACTTGTAAGACCAAGGAAACTGTTGAGCGTTTTGCAGATAAGAAATTGTTTGCTAAGAATTTGATCATACCACGATAAAAGCAATTGATAGTCGTTAGTGTCTCTAAACCATCACAGAAATTATAGAAAGGTTAAGTCAACCTTTAGAAAAAAATTGTAGTCTGCAGTTGTGAATTAATTGTCTCCCAACAACACATCTCAATCGTGGTTAATAGATTAGACGATTTGGTTCCGATCAATCAATTTTTTAATTCTATTAAAAAATAAAAATAATATGATTTTATTAAAAACATTCAAGGAAAAAATTAACAAGTTTTGGCTAGATTTTTTTTAATGAATTAAGTTGCAAGGCTTTATTGATGAAGTTACATCAAGTTAATTTTACTTTTATTTTTAATAAAACATGGCTCAATCTATACTTTTAATTACTTTAATTACTTAGGCCATGAATTAACTTATTAAATCAAATCAAGTTTCAAAATAATAATTCAATGTTGTGGAGATGTTTATGTCATGGAGAGTTTATGTTCGTATTATAAATCTCTGCGCGTGTTAAATTTTACACATTAAATATTTTTAATTAAAAACACCCAGACTAGTGAATTATTATTTCATCCTATGCATGAATATCTTATTGCCCATTTTAGTGTGAGATATTCATGTGTTTTATGTAGCTTGTTGTCGATCACAAGTGGAGGTGAGCGAGTATATTGTCACTGTCATCCTATATAAGTCTCGTGATTCGATTTTCTTTCATGAAAATATTGTACAAATCTAGCCTGTTCATGTAAAACAGGAAAAATTTATGGAGACCTCACATGGCTGAGCAGGTACGACTGAGAGATACAGGTGGGGATGAATGTCCAAGGCTCCAAGGACAAAACCATTCCTTGGTGTGTATTTTATCATCAATTCTTTCAGTACACGCAGACCAATGTTGAATCTTCATCTTTGAATTTCTGCACTTGTTTCTTTCTCTATTTAAAAATGTTATGGTGTGTTTTGGCTGGCCTGAGATTATGTTCCTCTTTGTTCTAGCCTAAGATGCTCGTCCACAGTAAAGAAAATCTATTTTCCTAGTAACCTTTCGTAAATTCAAGCATAGAATAATATAAATTGAGTATTTTTTTCCTTCAATTCAAGCATAAATAATAAAATTCGGTCCACCAAATACATTTAGGTTGTGTTATTTAAATGTTTTTATGATATTTGTCATGTTTTTCAACTAAAAAAAATCAGAAACTTATTTTTTTAATTCTTTTTAATAATTAAACATGAAAAATGTTATCTCGACAGTTTTTTTATTGAGAAATATATTCAACCATAGTATCAACCACACA
>NW_011505124.1:0-4185 GCF_000495115.2 Populus euphratica
ACAATCAAGTTTAGCATAGGATAAGAGTGACAATTTGTTTATACATGACTATTTTGTGTCCGTGTTGGGGTGATAATAATTGTTTTTAAAAAAAATTATTTTAATATTAAAATGTTAAAATAAAAAAAATATTTTTTCAGAAACACTGAAACTGCAAATTAGAATCCAGGCATCTCACAAGAAAATAGAAAAGAAAAGCTATTAGAAACGCAATTCTTTGACCTGTTTTTGAATCGTCGTTTATTTGGGGGTGGTTATGAGAAATAAAAGCTCAGTTCAACCACTGGAAGGCCCTTCTTAATTGGTAGCCAGAGATCCAAGTGCGGTAGTTCATATCAATTAAAAACTAAATAAATTTATTTTTTAATATCACGGATATATTTATAAACACTATTTTCCAGAGTCAATTTATAGAAAAGAGTTTGCCTACAAGAACACACTTGCGTGTAAATTAAAAACACAAGGTGTGGATTAAAAATACAAAAGATAGAATTCGAATTTAGAAATGTCTCCTTGCTGCTACACTTATTTGAATATTGGGTCAGAAAATTCCAGGTAGAAAGATCCAAGTTGATGTTGCTTGCTGGATTTAATAGAATAAATTTATTTGAATATCGGGTTTGAGTTTTCTAACTTAAAAAATCCGTGAAAAGGGCAATCTCCGTGAAATCTGTACCTTGAGATTATTTATTAATTTATTTTTATTGTGTTATCTTATCCTATTAGCAAAGTCTCATGACATAATTTTAAAAACAGGTAACCTCAGAGATGGAGGAATAGCAGAAACCCCCGCCCTGCAAATATTTTTTTTTTCAGCCCCTCCCTCCCTTAACACTATTTATAATTTTAGTTTAAATATTAAAAAAAGTTAAATCTAAACTCCTTTTAATTTTAGTTTTTAGTTTATCCCCTGAAAACAGGGTTACTTTGGATTGAAAATGATTTTGTTTATATTATGAACAGGGTTAATTTTAAGAAATACCATCATAATAAAGATAGCTAGCAAGGCTCCGGTCTTGCGAGGAATTTTTTTTTCTGGTCTTTTCTGTAATAATATCTATAATTTTAATTTAAATAATAAAGCAACTTAAATCCAGTCACTTTTCATTTGAATTTTTAGTTCATCCCTTATTTTGGATTGAAAATGATTTTTTTATATATTATGATACAGTGTGTTAATTTTGAGAAATACCATCATAATAAAGATACTTGTTGTGTATATAATCATTTCAAAGAGATGGGACTGTTGCTTAAACTTCTATTTGCTATTATGGTTTAATTGTATTTTTGAAAAAACTTTAATTTTGTAATTTTTTTAGTTTAAAATTATTATTTTTTATTGTTTTAATGTTTTTAATATTAAAAATAATTTTTAAAAAATAAAAAAAATTATTGTAATTTGTTTTTAAACAAAATTTGTGTTTAAACAAAATAATATTTTAAAAAATATCTATAATACAGTTATAAGAACAATTTTAAAACCAGAAGAATCATCTCGTGACATGGAGGGATGATCGTGTAGTTATGTGGGTTTTCACGTCTTCTCTCTTGGTCTACTTATCTTGTGGAAAAAGACCAAACATGCCACCTCCACAATGTGCTATCCTAGTAACTTCTCACAAAACGCTGCCCTTGATTTCTGGCTATCTTGCAATAATTTATCGGTGCTTGTCGTTTTACGTCTATGACAGCTAACGTATCCATGAAAAACGATCGAAGAGGCTGAAGACCTTTTTTTTATTATTATTAATGTGGGTGTCCGGGTCAGTTTACGCGCACCACGACTAATCCCCACGGTTTACTGAACACCCTGCAAACCCAGCAGGCCAACTAACGTATCCATGAAAAATGATCGAAGTGGCCACAGACCTTTTTATTCTATCCCTAAGTATTTATAAACACTAGGACATGTATGAATCACTTTAGAGCATCACTACTAGTATTTTATAATTTCACATAGTATACATCAAGCCACACTAATTCTTAAATTAAGGAAAAAACAAAACAAATTAAAAAAAAATCAATCTAAACAAATACACCTAAGGTGTTCAAGCCAAGTCCGCATGGGTTGACACACCCAGCTGGTTTGAACTCCTCACTTGTTCAGGTTGAACTAACAATCTAGTCTCTTTAGCAGTCCAAGCGAGCTTGCCTCGAGCATGCAATCTTGTCCGCAATGCTCGAGGTCTTCTGATAGCTATTTTGGGGCTTGACCTAATATCATGCAGATTCCTTTTCACCAATTTGTTCCATAAGATAAAGTAGAGAGTTTTGAGAAAGTTTGTAAGATATCAGACTACTCTCTTCAATGAATGTTATCATGATGCCTATTTTTCTTGCCAATCTAATTGCATCAACTTCCTTATTAATGGCACAACAAGACATAACAACCAACAATCCATTTTCCTCTACTTTTTTTATGGGATACTTGCAAGAGAAAGTAATTATTTTTTTATTAGTACATTACTCTCCACAAGATAAACTTACATAATCAAAGTTTAGAAATCACAAGTTCATTCAACAATACACAATACAGAACTTTATTAAAAATAGTAAAGCAAATCACACAAAAAGATAAGTTGCTCTTTCCCTACTTTTACACTTTTATCCATATTTTTTTTCTCACTCCTAATATTATTTTCTCACTTGATATATTTTTTTATTCTTATATTTACTAATGTAAATATTGAATAATTTTTTATTTTGAAAAGAAACTTGTTTTTGTAGGTAAGTATGAAAGTTATTCTATCAACTTATCAGGAGTGATATGTCCAATCATCTCATCACCTTATCAACCAAGTCAAGCTTAGTTATTCTACCAACTTAAGACATAGTTGTGAAAAGTTTAATACAATTTTAAGTTTTCATAACTTTATAAATATAATATTTTAAAAACATAAATAATATATAAAAAAAAGATGACACTAGGTTTAGATTTAAATTTTACTTACTCTAAATGCTAAACATTATTTTTTTTCCCTCTCAATTGACGGCTATTAATATTCTTTTAAACAATCACATGGTAGGTTTATTCCATCATTTTTCGAGTCTCAAATTAATTTTGTAAAAAGTCCTATAAATGTTATTGGGCGATCTCATGTAAACCTCTTAGCAAAGTCCCATGAAATAATTCGATAAAAAGGGTTTATTTTCGATTGTAATTGATTTTGTTTTTCATATTAACATACAATTTTTGGACGATAAATGAACTTCATTATTATATTATCGTATATTGTATCTGTTCTCTTCAATAAGCTCTTGATTGATTCAAAGCACCACTCTCTTTCCTAGAACCAAGTTTTGATTTTAAGAAATATAAAAAGAAAGATATAAATCACAGATACACATCACTTCAAGGGACACGACACAAATCTTGCTTAAAACTTGAATGCGGAGAGAGATGGTAGCAGTAGACAAGATATCCAGATTTCTAGACCTTGAGAAGAATCTCCTGACATGGATGGAGCTAGCATCCAATAGTTTCGTGGATTTTCAGGTCTTCTAACAGTAATTCTTGGCTATCTTGCGATAATTTCAGATCAAATACACTAGGTCACACAATTCTTGAATTGATGAAAAGTCATTCTGTTTTTTTTTTTTTTTCATCAAGCAGAGTCCCATTTTTTATGGCTTTTAAAGATTAGAAATTACACAGGACTTTCCAAGTATGGGACCTGACAAGTGACAACCCCTCTCCGCGACTAAGAAGTTTCTAGCATAAGTCCCCTCTGTTGGATTAGGACCAGCTGCATGCAGTTGCAGGGTCGACGATGAATCAAGCATTGGATGCTTTGGCTTTGATCCCAAGTACCAAACACCAGTTTGTCTGATTCCATACGAAAAATCCGAGGACACGGTTTTCTACATATGTGAAGATTTTGATGTCTATTATTTTTAAAAATATATTAAAATATTTTTTATTGTTTTTAAAAATATATTAAAATATTTTTTATTTTTAAAATCAGTGTGTTAAAATGATTAAAAAAACCTAAAATATAACTAATTTGAGATGAAAAAATTAAATTTAAAAAAAAAAAACATGACGCAACAGCAAAGAGAATAAACCAGGATAGAAAACAAACTGAAATTTCTTGTTCTTGTTTGACAGCAGATAAGAAACAGAAGAAGCATCTGCCTGCATGGAAAACAAGTCGATGAAATTCCCTTACATGTACCCCAACTTGG
>NW_011505187.1:0-4043 GCF_000495115.2 Populus euphratica
AAAAAAAAACATAAATCTTAAATTATTAAAAAAAACATAAGGTACATGTACAAGTTATCTTTAAAGTGAAAAACAAAACCCTCCAAAAGTTGATTTATTAGTTGAGGGATTAGTTATTGAGATAAAGATTTATGAGTTCATGATTCAGCAATCCCCTTCCTTCATCATTAATTATCGTATCATTAGTTAGATACTGTTTATCTACAATGTTTTTCTTGTAAAATATTTTTAGATTATTAAAAAAAAATTAACATTATTATCAAACTCAATATAATATTTTAAATATAATTTAAATTTGAAAAATCTATACCCAATTCTTCGGTTGATGTTACATGATAGATCTTTTGTTATATAATATGAAATATTAAGATTAATTAATTATAAACTAATACTAAAAAATAAAATTCAACTAAAATCTTACACTACATGATGTGTTGCAATTAATTGATTTAATTTTTAAAATTTTATTATATGATAAAAAAGGTTATTTCCCATTAAATGAAAAGATAAAACTAAATAGAAACCAATCAACTTGGAATTTAAAAAAAAAAAAAAACTCAGAAAAAACAAAATGAGCATGAAAAAAACAAGAAGATGATCATTGTTAGCTTTTATCCTGGTAATCTTCCTCTGACAGGCTTGCACCTCACTGCCCACTGTCATTTTTGTAATCTTCTTGTTCTTTTTTTGTTCTTTTTTTCATAGAGGGAAGCCAGGGGCCACTTGTAGAAGAGCAAGTAATGTACTTTCTCTATGCTTTTGACTTTTTTTAGGAACGTAAAGAAATAGTGTTTTTGTAAGAGAAAAGGGTTTTTGGCTATTGAAATAGCTGTCCCATTGGAGCTTAAAGTATCATTTTTTGGCTGTGGCTTTCCTTTTACTCTAGTGATGGAGGTTCTCTAAGGTGGGCACCTCCAATCCGGTGGTGATTATGTGTTAAAAGCAGCCTGGACAGGGCACTTTATGAGGTGGTTGGGAGAGGCGGGTCATCGCACAATGATCGATGTAACTAGCCTGTGATACGGTGGCTCTTTCTATTAGTGCGAGGAAATGTATCATGCATGCTGCCATTGCATCATTAACCCTTGTTTGAAAATTAAAAAAAAAAGAAAAAAATTATTCATTCTAATAGAAGATTTTTTTTATCCAATGATTTTACCATTACACCTGTTTGTTTTATTATTTTAAAGGTATTTTTAAAAAGATTTGAAATTTTTTTATTTTTTCTTTACTTGAAATTATTTTTTTGTTTTTTCAGATTATTTTAATATATTAATATCTAGAATAATTTTTTAAAAATATTATTTTAATGTATTTTTTAGTAAAATATACTTTAAAAAATAACCACTATTGTATTTACAAACACCCTTTTAATTATAAGATATTCTTAAAAAAATAATTTTGATTAGTTTAGGAATGTTTAAATTATAATCATAATGAGTCATGATGTCATATTCATTTACTAGATGATATAAATGTATACATTTGAAAATATATACAAACAAGGAGAGGAAGAAGGAGGTGCCTTTTAGGATTTCCATTTTTATTTTTATTAATTTCTACTTTTATTTACCATAAGTGTTATGATTCACTTAGCAATGCTTGGTATTATTATTTAGAGTATTTTTTTATTGAAAATATATTAAGATTCTATATTTTTTATATATATTTCTACATCAACACATGAATATTTTTAAAAATTATATATAAATATTAGTTTAATATTTTTCTAGAATATAAAAACTATTTAAAATCAGAATGCAGACGAGAACCAAACATGCATAGTTAACTGTAACCTAGACTATATTGAACATGGTGTATCAAACCAAAAATATAACACAATATGTTGAATCTAGACCAATAAACATGGACAAATATTTGATTTATCCAAGCTTGAAAAGAACATGGAGAACCCATTTCCTTGTAACAAATTTTAATTCACCCAGTCATCATCAATCTCTCTCACCGTTATTTCAGATTAGTATTCCTAGTAATGTTGTTATTGCCCTTGAAACCAATATATCATGTTTTAAAGAGTCAGAATGAATAATAAAAAATAAATTCTAATTATTTTTTATTTTATTTTTAATAAAACCGTGTGTGATTTTTCTTTTCGGTTTTTTTTTTTATATTTGTAATAAATGATAAGCTCAAAGGGCTCCAAATGATTATAAATCTCAATATTATTGTTATAGTACAAGATGCTTGAATATTCACTAGATAAAGTTTATGGAGATGCCATCATCAATTTCTCTTACCATTTTTTCAAATTAGCATTCCTAGCTATGTTATTAATTATTATTCCCCGTGGGACAAATATTTTGCCCCCCAAAAAAATATGCTACTTTTTTACTGTTTAATGCAGCTTGTTTTTTAAATTGAAAATATATTAAATTACTATTTTTAATTTTTTTTTGATATAAATATATTAAAATCATCTAAAATACAACATATATATATATATATATAATTAAAAAAAATCAGAATAAACCCACCGACTATAGACAGTAAAATGAACATCAATCAAATGGTCCCCAGAACTAAAACTCCCTGGCCCATTTATGATAATCTTTTCAGGACAAGATGCCACGACCACCTCCACGTATGTGTGCAGAATCATACTTATGTAGCTCCTGGTTAATGGGCCCGGCAGCCGTTCCTCTTTGCGGGGTACACTTTTCACTGCTGGCCTAATGTCCTTCTTCCTGTCTGTCTTATAATGGCCTCTGTTGACGTTACACGCTGTGCAAAGTGCAAGAGACAATGGTTCCTGGTTACTACCGACAGAAGAGAGTTCTTGAATTATCGAGTTAATTTTATTAGTTTCTCCATTTTGTTTTTTAAAAAACTATGTAATCCCTTCATTTTAATTTTTTTATTCTATATAACTAATTCCCTTGCTCTTTTTTCATCGCCTATGATGTTGAAAGTGCTAAACACATAGGTTGCTACCGACATAACAGAGTTCTTAGATTTTGTTTTTAATCGTGAATATTAAGTTCAGTTTAATGGATAGATTAATTTTTTGAAATTGTAAAATTAATAATTAGATAATTTTTTATAATATTTAAATTAATAATTTTTAAAAAATAAATTCAGATATAATTAGCTGTACTTCTCGAGGTTAAGGTTGAATTAATAGATTTTTAGAAGCTGTGTTTATTTATGCAAACAAATGTATTTTTTAAACAATTAATTAATTAAATTTAGATTATTTTTTAAATATTTTAAAGTTATTTTAATATTTTTTATATAAAAAATAATTTTTTTAAATAAAAAATATTATTTGATATATTTTGAAATAAAAATAAGAAAGAAATTATTTATCCGAAGAGAACAGAAGAGAGTTCCAAGTTTCAAGCAGTAGAAAGACAAGGTGGAGACTTGAGATGCCCGGGCTTTACGGTGTGGTGTCAGATTGAGAGATGAATGTCTCATTAAATCATGCCGTTACTTATCTTTTGTTACCGTGTTATCTCCTACGTGCATAGGCGCGTGGATTAGCTTTGGATCCTTTCATTTTTGGCTATTAGCCGTATTCATTAGCATGACGCTAGTTTCTGCAGTTTGAATTGAAAAAAACTTTTAAATGTAAAAATATATTTAGATTATAATAAAATATTTAATATTACTATTAAATTTACTTCAATAAATTAATTTTAAAATATTTTGATTCTATTAATTATAGATCTAGTTTTCAAAATTAAATTATATAAAAATTATCTTGACATGATTTATTTGACTTAATGAGTTTAAAAATAATCTATAAAATTATTAAAAAACATGATTTAATTTAAATATTTTTTTAATATTAAAATATTAATATATTAAATAAATTCAGATTTTATAACTTAATCTATCAAATTTATAATCAGAATAATAAACTTCACTGTGTTTAAAAAATTTGTTATTTAAAATTATTTTTTATTTAAATATATGATAACAAATATCAATATTTATAAAATCAAGCATAAACTAGATATTTTAATATTTATTTGAAACTACAATAGCATTAAAATAATTTATAAAAATAAAATAAAATA
>NW_011505312.1:0-3782 GCF_000495115.2 Populus euphratica
TGCAAATGATTTATTCTGAGGAAGAAATCATGAATGAAACAAGCACCGAAAATGTTGATACGAATCTTTTGTCAACAACGACAACAGATTTGACATCTGACATCACACCAATCGATGATTACTTTCCTAACGAATCCTTACTTTCTCTTAGTCCAATGCCTTGGTATGATAAAAATATCAATTTTCTTGCTTTAGGAGATTTGCCAGCTGATTGGAGTAATCAAGACAAAGAAAAGTTTTTGAACGAAGTGAAGAATTTTTATTGTGATGACCCTAACTTATTCAAATATTGTCCTGATCAAATATTTCAAAGATTCGTTCCCTACAATGAGGTAAGTAGTGTCATGAAACTTTGTCATTCTGAAGCATGTGGAAGTTATTTCTCATCAAAAAAGATAGCTGCAAAAATCTTTCAAAATGGATTTTATTGGCCCACCATGTTGAAGGACACACATGCATTCTGCAAAACTTGTGAAAATTGTCAAAAAATTGACACTGGTCAAAAAGTTTTGTTTTATGATTCTCAACTCTATGCATTCCCTAAAGAGCTAAGATTAAGATGGACCAATCCTTGTGGGGCCTGTGATATTGAGAATTCAATGAATGACAATGATTTTAAGGAAAATGGACATCGTTTGAAAGCTTACTTTGATAATTTTCCTAGTGAAAATGAATCAGCTGGTTTGGATGATTTTATAGATAAAGGTTGATTATTATTTTTTTCTCACATTGTTTTTGTGTTTCTTTTTTAGTGATTTTTGCTAGTTTCTTTCACCCCGGTCAAATGGCGGATAACGGTACTCCGTGACTTAAGTCGGTTCTTTCAGTTTCCCATAATTACTGATATCTGTGTATATATCTGTGCAATTCTTTGAATCTCTCTTCCAATTCTCATTTGAAAATGGACACTAATCTTGAAAAATTGAAAAAGTATTTTCCCGCTCTGCCTCAGAATGCGATTACAAAAATTTACCGTGCTAGATGTGCAAGATTGAGATTATTAATGAATCATGGAATTCCTGAAGATATTCGGTGGTTGATTGAAGCAAAGGTCCGATTATCAGGTGAGTCCTCTAACTTCTTCATTTCACACATGCCTGGAACAGGTAAAAGCACTTTTGCAAAGAAGCGTCGTGCAAAACGACTAGATGTTTGTCATTGATGTGCTAGATGGACTTGTAATACACAATGTCGTTCTTTAGGAATGGTATCTATAAACCGTGAAGATAAAATACAATTCATTAAGGATGGCCTGAGTAAGGAGTCTTTAGATAATCTTCTATTGACTCTTGAGACGCATCCTAGTGGAGATGTGCATCGTGCAATTCATGATTTATGGCCACTATTTCATAAAGAACATGATCGACTTAGTCTTGGGAATCTGACTAAAAAAGACCCTGTTTGCCAGTTTTTAAGAAAACTGGATGGGAAGCCTATCCCCGACCCATAGAGGGCGTTTAAGCCGTTCTTGGACGTAAAACCAAGGGAAGATGTGAGCCACAATCACAACTACCTGTACATACACATGTTTTTTCCAAAAGTAAATAAATAAATAAATAAAAAGAGAGAGAGAGTGTGTGAGACTCTAGCTGGCCTACATATAGATGTTATGATTGCCTTTCTACTTTCTCATCTATAAAACCCTCTTTTCCTTCCTTTCATTTCTACTCAACCCATACATTCAACAAATACAAAAGTGTGTAGAAATGGCAAGTTCCTCAAGTCATCAAATAAGAAATATTTGTGTTTTCGGTGGATCTAGTCCTGGGAAAGAAAAGGAGTTTTTAAAATCAGCAAATCATCTTGGTCAGGTGCTAGCTGAGAGAAAGATTCATTTAGTGTATGGGGGAGGCAGTCTTGGGTTAATGGGAGGTGTGTCAATAGCTGCATTTTTAGGAGGTAGTCAAGTTTTAGGGATCGTCCCTGAAGCTTTGGCACAAAGGGATATCATTGGAAAAACAATTGGAGAGGAACTTCAGGTCTCCACAATGTCGGCTCGAATGAATGCAATGTTTAACCATGCTGATGCTTTCATTGCTTTACCAGGTGGTCTAGGCACATTGGAAGAGATCTTTCATATTTCCTCTTGGGCTCAATTGCACATTCACCACCCATAGGTTTGTTAAATGTTAATGGTTATTATGATAAGTTGTTGTCTTTTCTTGATCATGCTGTGGAACAGGAATTTCTAACATCTTCTGCACGACAAATCATAATCTCTGCTACTACTGCTGAACAATTGATTGACCAACTACAATCTTTCATTCCTATGATTGATCCTTCCATGAGTCGCATAAATTGGTCATCTACGGGAAGCCGTAAAAAGCTTAGATTGGATTTGAGCCTTCATTTGTGAATTTTTGTGTCTTTTGGTTTTATTATTGTGTTTTGTTATTTCTTATTTTTGTTTTAGTGTGTTTCAGGTTTTGTCAGTGTTCGTTATTTCAGGTGATATCTTTTATACTCTATCTTTCTACCTTAGAACATTGAGGACAATGTCTCGTTTTGGTTGGGGGGAGAGGGTAGTAGTTGATAAAAAAAAAATTGTTTTTCATTTCATAAAGCATGTGCATAATTGTTGTTACTAGGATGGCAGAGTAAAGGAGTTCTTTTGTTAAAGTGACTCTTGAGACGCATCTTAGTAACCATTCTTAACAAGGTCTATTATAATACTTCCTGAAATATTCAGGTTTACAAACTCTCATATTGTTACCGCTTAATTCTGCTCATATACTTATTTAACATGTATTCTTAAACCTTAATTTACACACACACACTTTAACATATGATTGTGGGTTGCATATTGGATTATTACATTATTTATGTTCTTTTGTTAAAGTTAACAACTAAGGGAAAGGGATTGTATATAATTAAAAAAAAAAATGATGATAATAAAAATGTAGATAAGTTTGGTTTCGTAGCGTCCCTAACCTAAGCAATTAAGCCCGAAGGGGTGTTTTAACACCTAATACCCTAAAGTCAACTGACTTGGGAGCTATTGGCCCAACGCTTGTTACATGGGTTGAGGAGAAAAGCTTAAGGGAATCAAACATTGCACTATCTACATATCAGTATCTGCGACCCGAGTTACTAAGTTCGTAGGGGTGTCTTAACACCTAATGCCCTAAGACCAACTGGTCTGGGAGTCATTAGCTGAAAGCTCATTACATGGGTTAAAGATGCATGATGTTTTTAAATTATATGTATATTGTTTTTTTTTAAAAAAAGACAAAAAAAAGACAAAAAAAAAAGACAAAAATAATAATCCCAACCTAAGGAAGTTAACCTTAAACATTAGAACAAAAATTTTGTTTTCTTCCAAGAAAAGCCCCATAATTATGTGTTGATACATTGAGCACAAAAGAAAGGTTTACTAATATCTTGTTAAGAGGTATTGAGCAGATATATAAATTTAATGAGAGTTTGTTTATCTGGATAGATTAATGGAAGTTAAATGATGAATACCTTGCTTTGTGGAATTTGCAAATTGTTTTTCTATTTTACGCTTTGATTACTAGGTGGCCAACTCTTGACTTGGTGACAATCCTTATCTTCTTATTTGAACAAAACATTATTGCTAATATTAGAATTTAAACATATTTGACCATGAAAGTTTTAAGAAATTGTTTCAGCTTTTTAACAAAAAAAATAAAATTAAGGTCATTGATTAGTACTTAAAAGTGCATTTTTATCATGGTTTTATATCATCATTTTGCACTTGAAGTATCAATAACTCCTTAACCAAAGTATGTTTTATAATAATATATCTAATAATAAAAGAT
>NW_011505139.1:0-4136 GCF_000495115.2 Populus euphratica
GGAACAGGAATTTCTAACATCTTCTACACAACATATCATAATCTCTACTGCTACTGCTGAACAATTGATTGACCAACTACAATCTTTCATTCTTGTAATTGATCCCTCCATGAGTCACATAAATTAGTCATCTAAGGAAAGCCGTAAAAAGCTTAGATTAGATTTGAGTCTTCATTTGTGAATCTTTGTGTCTTTTGGTTTTATTATTGTGTTTTGTTGTTTTTATATTTGTTTCAGTGTGTTTCAGGTTGTCAGTGTTCGTTATTTCAAGTGATATCTTCTATACTCTATCTTTCTACCTTAGAACATTGATGACAATGTCTCATTTTGGTTGGGGGGGAGAGAGTAGTAGCTAAAAAAAAAAAAAAACTAAATGTGTTTTCTATTTCATAAAGTATGTGCACAATTGTTGTTACTATGATGGCAGAGTAAAGGAGATCTTTTTATGACTCTTGAAACGCATCTTAGTAACCAGAAACGCATCTTAGTAACCATTCTTAATAAGGTCTATCATAATACTTCTTGAAATATTTAGGTTTACAAACTCTCGTATTACTATCACTTAATTCTGCTCATATACTCATTTAACATGTATTCTTAAACCTTAATTTACACACACACACACACTTTAACATATTATTATAGGTTGCATATTGGATTATTACATTATTTATGTTCTTTTGTTAAAGGTAACAACTAAGGGAAAATGGATAATATATAATTAAAAAAAACACAAAAAAAAACAAAAAAAAATGATGATAATAAAAATGTAGATAAGTTTGGTTTCGTAGCCTCCCTAACCTTAACAATTAAGCCCAAATGGGTGTTTTAACACCTAATACCCTAAGGTCAACTGACTTGGGAGCTATTGGTCCAACGCTTGTTACATGGGTTGAGGAGAAAAGCTTAAGGGAATCAAACATTGCACTATCTACGTATTAGTATCTACGACCCGAGTTACTAAGCTCTAGGGGTGTCTCAACACCTAATGCCCTAAGACCAACTGGTCTGGGAGTCATTAGCCGAAAGCTCGTTATATGGGTTAAAGATGCATGATGTTTTAAGTTATATGTATATATATTTTAAAAAAAAAAGAAAAAAAAAATAATAATAATCCCAACCCAAGAAAGTTAACCTTAAACATTAGAACAAATATTTTGTTTTCTTCAAAGAAAAGCTCCATAATTATGTGTTGATATATTAAGCACAAAAGAAAAGTTTATTAATATCTTGTTAAGAGGTATTGAGCAGATATATAAATTTAATGAGAGTTTGTTTATCTAGATAGATTAATAAAAGTTGAATAATGAATACCTTGTTATGTGAAATTTGCAAATTATTTTTCTATTTTAACGCTTTGATTACTAGAGACTAGTAATAAGCTGGTCGGGGGGTGTGATAAGTACTTAAAAGTGTATTTTTTATCAAGGTTTTATGTCATCATTTTGCACTTGAAGTATCAATAACTCCTTAACAAAAATATGTTTTATAAGAATGTATCTAATAATATAAGATACCTATAATTTATGGTAAATGTCTATTTTTAATGCAGGCCTATCACATAAATGAAAGGATAATAATATAAGATACCTTTAATTTGTGGTAAATGTTCATTTTAAATGGAGGCCTATCACATAAATGAAAGGATTGACTGATGAATTTAAGAACTGAAATTGAAAGGACAAAGAGATGACCAAACTTAGAAAAGAGATGTCGGTGCAATCCAAACTGTAATACTATTCGGTAATTGGGTCATATCTAGAGTTATAGGTCTACTTTATATGGATGGAAAGGTAAGACATAGGCCTACAACTTTCATATGGAGCCCAAGATCTAAAAAGGCCATTTTCAAGTCCAAATTATTGCAACAAAAAAGAAGCCCGAAGCTGTCCTCCAGCTCGAGCACTGTTCAGTATTTTGGCCATATTTGGAGTTCTAGAACTCTAAATGAGCTGAATTGTTTACACAAGAAAGCTGAGATAATTGTCTACAACTTTCATGTTTTCAAATGGCTCCAGATTTGACGTTATCAATGACGTTTTGGGAAAACTAGAGAAGATAAGGATTGTCACTAAGTCAAGAGGTCACCCACTCATCAATTAGTCATCAAATCAATAGTTTTCAATTTTGGTTTATAAAAGGAGGTATTTTCCATGCATTTAGGCATCCTAGTCTCCAGATCAAGATCATGCTCTTGCTTTCTCTTTTTGTATTTTTTGTAATGTTTATGCTTTGCTTTCATTAATATCAAGTTTATGCCTTTCATTTACTTAGTTAACTTTTATCTTATTTATGTTCTTTTTTTTTCTTTTTTTTATTATGTTATTCATTATGTCTAGCTAAGTTTATTATGTCAAGGTGAAAAGGTTACACTAATGGTGTAAGAATAAGTATAGTGTAAACTTAATATGGACTTTAATGTTTGATACTAACATGTTTTGTATTTGTTATCTTGTTCACTCTTTAATACTTTGCTTGTTAAATGACTAATCTACATTTATGTTGTATAACACTTGGTACAACAAATGCTTGGCACTTTCATAGCCCATAATGTATGGTATAACCGACACCTGAGCTATGAAAGGAACTTGATTTGTTATTAACATAAGTTATAATCATGAATGCTTGATGAGATTTACAAGTATTAGCATTAATCGAATAAGATGACTAATGTAATTATGTTAATAATATATAATCTGATTGGAACCTCCTTTGTGTGTGGTTTCCAATTAAATAATAAGAGTTTATACTATACGTGTCTGACATACCATTAATGGATCCTCTAACCTTAACATTTGTTATATCATCGTTTAATCCTTACATTAATATTCCATCTCCAAGTTCTCATCTTCTTCTTCTTCTTCTCTTTCTTTATTATTATTACTACTAATACTACTACTACTACTACTACTACTACTGTTGTTGTTGTTGTTGTTGTTATTGGTATTGTTGTTGTTTATAATTGTTGTTTATAATTTGTATAATTAGCCTCCCTGTGGTTCGACCCCTGTTTTGCTGGGTTATTTATTACTTCGACACTCCTGCACTTGGAAGAAGATATCAATATTTTAGTCGTGTCATAAAACAACCCCAATTCTAAACCACGTTCAGCCCCCAGTCTCCTATGATCTGGATGTCCATAACTGCCACCACTAACCTATGATTTGCATGTCCACCTAGCAGTCCCAACTATTTGTTTCTACTGTGTTTGTTGCCAACTTAGAAGGTCTATGATCCAAGCCCCATATCCATACCAAGTCAAAAGCTCAATGACTCACATGAATCATTGCACATTACTTGCCAAATTCACTACTGCCTACGCAAGGCTATCATTGTCCATCGCTGCCAAATTCTAGGTAATGTGCATTTGTTGACGCGTCTTTGTGCCTAGTGCTTTAAAACCAGGGTATTTTCCCAACCTTTCCACCTTTGGTTTTGGGCGAGATCGGTCTCACGAATCACACATACCTAAAATTATACTTAGGCATAACATCCATAGATTTGAATACGATTTCTAAAACCAACTCCTGCCTAGATTGTAGGGAATTATTGTCTATTTTTATATTAATAGAGACAAACCTACACTTCACCTACACTTATAAGTGTATGAAATTCTTCCCTAGCCAACTATGTTTCCATCTCCTATAATAATGAGGAATTTCATATCCTATATCGGCAGTGAAGGATTGGTAGCTGGTCTTATTAAGAGTATTGGTTGCTAACTTGTCACACGTATTTTAGGGTGTCAGGCTCAAATATGGGTTTACGTCACTAGGAACAAAGCCGTGAGGGCGGTAAGGCTTAAAATGGAAAATATATGGCAAATTAGGTGATTGGTACTTAAAAGTGCATTTTTATCATGGTTTTATATCATCATTTTGCACTTGAAGTATCAATAACTCCTTAACTAAAGCATGTTTTATAATAATATATCTAATAATATAAGATATCTTTAATTTATGGTAAATGTTCATTTTAAATGCAGGCTTATCACATAAATAAAAGGATTGATTCATGACTTTAAGAACTTAAATTGCAAGGGCAAAGAGATGACCAAAATTAGAAAAAAGATGTCGGTGCAATCCAAACCGGAACACTGTTCGGTAATTGGGTCATATCTAGAGCTATAGATTTCA
>NW_011505141.1:0-4134 GCF_000495115.2 Populus euphratica
ATATGAAAGTTGTAGGCCTATATCTTACCTTTCCATCCATATAAATTGGTCCTAAATCTGAGATATATAGCTCTAGATATGACCCAATTACCGAACAGTGTTCCGATTTGGATTGCACCGACATCTCTTTTCTAAGGTTGGCCATCTCTTTATCCTTGCAATTTAAGTTCTTCAAGTCATCAATCAATCCTTTCATTTATGGGATAGGCCTGCATTAAAAATAGACATTTACCACAAATTATAGGTATCTTATATTATTACATACATTATTATAAAACATATTTTAGTTAAGGAGTTATTGATACTTCAAGTGCAAAATGATGATATAAAACCATGATAAAAATGCACTTTTAAGTACTAATCACTAGACATGCTAGGTGGATTAGTTTCCTGTAACAATTCAGTTTTGTTATCAAACACAAAACTAGTCATGAGAATAAGGTGGCTGATGCATTTAGTAAAAGATCTCATCCTTCCACTTTCCCGTCAACTAACCCTTTAGGTTTTGCTTCCATGAAGACCTTTTATTCTATAGATCCAAATTTCCAAAAGATCTAGGAATGTCTCCACATCGCACCTCCCACTTCTATAGCAGATTACGTTGTCTTGGACATGTATTTAATTAAAGAAGGTTGTATCTGCATCCCCAAAGGATCAATGCGTGAGTTCATCATTCATGAATTACATAGTGGAAGGCTTGCAGGACACTTTGGTCAAGACAAGACATATTCACTTGTTGCTGATTAGTACTTAAAAATCCATTTTTATCATGGTTTTATATCATTATTTTGCACTTGAAGTATCAATAACTCCTTAACTAAAGCATGTTTTATAATAATATATCTAATAATATAAGATACCTTTAATTTGAGGTAAATGTTCATTTTAAATGCAGGCCTATCACATCAATGAAAGGATTGATTGATAACTTTAAGAACTTAAATTGCAAGGGCAAAGAGATGACCAAAATTAATGTAGGCCTATCACATAATTATGTGTTGATACATTGAACATAAAAGAAAGGTTTATGAATATCTTGTTAAGAGGTATTGAGCAGGTATATAAATTTAACGAGAGTTTATTTATCTGGATAGATTAATGGAAGTTAAATGATGAATACCTTGCTTTGTGAAATTTGCAAATTTGTTTTCTATTTTAACGCTTTGATTACTAGGGACTAGTAATAAGCTGGTTGGGGGGTGTGATTAGTACTTAAAAGTGCATTTTTATCATGATTTTATATCATCATTTTGCACTTGAAGTATCAATAACTCCTTAACTAAAGCATGCTTTATAATAATATATCTAATAATATAAGATACCTTTAATTTGAGGTAAATGTTCATTTTAAATGCAGGTCTATCACATAAATGAAAGGATTGATTGATAACTTTAAGAACTTAAATTGCAAGGGCAAAGAGATGACCAAAATTAGAAAAGAGATGTCGGTGCAATCCAAACTGGAACACTGTTCGGTAATTGGGTTATATCTGGAGCTATAGATCTCATATTTAAGTCTAATTTATATGGATGAAAAGGTAAGACATAGGCCTACAACTTTTATATGGAGCCCAAGATCTAAAAAGGCCATTTTCAATTCCAAATTGTAGCAACAAAAAAGAAGCCCGAATCTATCCTTCAGCCTCAGCACTGTTCAGTATTTTAGCCATATCTGGAGTTCTAAAAGTCCAAATAAGCTGAATTTTTTACACAAGAAAGCTGAGACAATTGCCTACAACTTTCATGTTTTGGGCAGACAAGAGAAGATAAGAATTGTCACCAAGTCAATAGTTGGCTACCCACTCATCAATTAGTCATCAAATCAATAGTTCCCAATTTTGGCCTATAAAAGGAGGCATTTGCCATGCATTTAGGCATCTTGGTTTCCAGATCAAGATCATGCTCTTCCTTTCTCTCTTTGTATTTTTTGTATTGTTTATGCTTTGCTTTCATTAATATCAAGTTTATGTCTTTCATTTCCTTTCATTTACTTAGTTAAGTTTTATCTTATTTATGTTCTTATTTTGTTTATTTATTTTTCCTTCTTTCATTATGTCTAGCTAAGTTTATTATGTCAAGGTGAAAAGGTTCCACTAATGGTGTAAGAATAAGTATAGTGTAAACTTAATATAGAATTTAATGTTTGATACTAACATGTTTTATATTTGTTATATTCTTCACTCTTTAATACTTTACTTGTTAAATGACTAATCTTGATTTATGTTGTATAACACTTGGTACAACAAATGCTTGGCACTTTCATAGCCCATACTGTATGGTATAACCGACACCTGAGCTATGAAAGGAACTTGATTTGTTGTTAACATAAGTTATAATCATGAATGCTTGATGAGATTTACAAGTATTAGCATTAATCGAATAAGATGACTAATGTAATCATGTTAACAATATATAATATGATTGGAACCTCCTTTGTGTGTGGTTTCCAATTGAATAATAAGAGTTTATACTATACTTGTTTGACATACCATTAGTGGAACCTCTAACCTTGACATTTGTTATTATCATTGTTCAATCCTTATATTAATATTCCATCTCAAAGTTCTCATCTTCTTCTTCTCCTTCTTTTTCTTTATTATTATTATTACTATTATTACTATTATTATTATTATTATTATTATTGTTATTGTTATTTTTATTATTGTTATTACTATTATTGTTGTTGTTGTTATTATTATTGTTGTTGTTGTTTATAATTGTTTATAATTTGTACAATTAACCTCCCTATGGTTCGATCCCGGTCTTGCCGAGGTATTTATTACTTCGACACTCCTGCACTTGGGAGAAGACATTAATCTTTTCGTCATGTCAGTTGCAGATCAGTTTTACTGGCCAGGTATGTGAAAGGATGTTAATACTATTGTGAATAGATGTAGGATCTGTCAACTGAATAAAGGAAACAAGACTAATACTAGTCTTTATACTCCCTTGTCAATCCTGCATCAACCATGGCTTAAGTTAAGCATGGATTTTGTCTTGGGACTTCCCAGGATAGTTCGGGGGCATGATTCCATTATGGTGGTGGTGGATCGGTTCTTAAAAATGGCATATTTTGTTCCCTGCAAGAAGACTTTTGATGCCTCCCATATTGCATCTTTGTTTTTGAAAGAGGTTATATGGCTACATGGCATTCTACTATCTATTGTCTCAAACAACGATGTTAAGTTTGTCAATTATTTTTGGAAGAGATTGTGGGCTAAGTTAGTGACAAAACTCTTTTTTTCTAGTGCCTTCCACCCTTAAATCGATGGCCAAACTAAAGTAATAAACAGAAGTCTTGATAATCTTTTACGGTGTTTAACCAATGAGCATGGTGTCGGTTGGGATTTAATTCTACCTCAAGCAGAATTTGCCTACAATAACTCTGTAAATCGGACTATAGGGCACACACCTTTTGAGTTGGTATATGGATTGCACCCTAGAGTACCTACTGACACCATTTCTCTACCATTACCTCAAAAAACTAGTGAAGATAGCCTAGATTTTGCAACCTTTATGTCCTCATTACATAGCAGCGTCAAATGTAAAATGGCAGAGCAAGTGGCTAAGTATGCTAAACATGCAAATTATCACAGAAGGGGAGTGCAGTTTATAGAAGGAGATCTTGTATTGATAAGATTACGACTAGAGATATTTCCCCCTAGAACATATAGCAAATTACATACTCGTAGGGGTGGTCCTTTTAAAATCTTGATGAAATTAGGAGACAATGCTTATGTGGTTGATTTGCCTCCAGAGTTTCAATATAGTCCCATTTTCAATATTACAGATCTCACGGCCTACCATGGCCCTCCATTAATTCTTGAAGACCAGCCTACACCATCAACAATTCCTCATGTTGTTCCTACACTAGAAATCGTGGATTGTATTTTAGCACATCAGTACATGTCCAACATAAAGGGTAGTTATAACAAATTCTTGGTGCAATTGGCATCCAAACCGCAATTAGAAGATGCATGGGTACATGAGAAGGAAATCCAACATATGAATCCTCAGTCACTTCATGATTATGTTCAACAATACTTGCTTGAGCCAAGTTGCTTGGGGAGTGAGTAAATTAATGCAAGTTCGGGTATTCCAAGTGACAACACTCTAGTCTAAAGCAAGCAGAAG
>NW_011505192.1:0-4033 GCF_000495115.2 Populus euphratica
TTACTATTTTTGTCTTTTTTTTGTCTTTTTTTTTTTAACTCTATATACATATACTTTAAAAACATCATGCATCTTTAACCCATGTAACGAGCTTTCAGCTAATGACTCCCAAACCAGTTGGTCTTAGGGCATTAGGTGTTAAGACACCCCTACGAGCTTAGTAACTCGGGTCGCAGATACTGATATGTAGATAGTGCAATGTTTGATTCCCTTAAGCTTTTCTCCTCAACCCATGTAACAAGCGTTGGGCCAATAGCTCCCAAGTCAGTTGACTTTAGGGTATTAGGTGTTAAAACACCCCTTCGGGCTTAATTGCTTAGGTTAGGGAGGCTACGAAACCAAACTTATCTACATTTTTATTATCATCATTTTTTTTTCTTTTTTTTTCTTTTTTCTTTTTAATTATATACAATCCCTTTCCCTTAGTTGTTACCTTTAACAAAAGAACATAAATAATGTAATAATCCAATATGCAACCCACAATCATATGTTAAAGTGTGTGTCTGTAAATTAAGGTTTAAGAATACATGTTAAATAAGTATATGAGCAGAATTAAGTGGTAACAATATGAGAGTTTGTAAACCTGAATATTTCAGGAAGTATTATAATAGACCTTGTTAAGAATGATTACTAAGATGCGTCTCAAGAGTCACTTTAACAAAAGAGCTCATTTACTCTGCCATCCTAGTAACAACAATTATGCACATGCTTTATGAAATGAAAAACAATTTTTTTTTTATCAACTACTACCCTCTCCCCCCAACCAAAACGAGACATTGTCCTCAATGTTTAAAGGTAGAAAGATAGAGTATAGAAGATATCACCTGAAGTAACGAACACTGACAAAACCTGAAACACACTGAAACAAAAATAAGAAATAACAAAACACAATAATAAAACCAAAAGACACAAGTTTTAACATAAATGCAGCTATTGACACACCTCCCATTAACCCAAGACTGCCTGCCTCATACACTAAATGAATCTTTCTCTCAGCTAGCACCTGACCAAGATGATTTGCTGATTCTAAAAACTCCTTTTCTTTCCCAAGACTAGATCCACCCTCCTTTTCTTTCCCAGGACTAGATCCACCGAAAACACAAATATTTCTTATTTGATGACTTGAGGAACTTGCCATTTCTACACACTTCTGTATTTGTTGAATGTATGGGTTGAGTAGAAATGAAAGGAAAGAAGAGAGGGTTTTATAAATGAGAATTTAGAAAGGCAATCATAACACCTATATGTAGGCCAACTAGAGTCTCACACTCTCTCTCTCTCTCTTTATTTATTTATTTATTTACGAAAAAAACATGTGTATGTACAGGTAGTTGTGATTGTGGCTCATTTTGAAAAAACATGTGTATGTACAGGTAGTTGTGATTGTGGCTCACATCTTCCCTTGGTTTTACGTCCAAGAACGGCTTAAACGCCCTCTATGGGTCGGGGATAGGCTTCCCATCCAGTTTTCTTAAAAACTGGCAAACAGGGTCTTTTTTAGTCAGATTCCCAAGACTAAGTCTATCATGTTCTTTATGAAATAGTGGCCATAAATCATGAATTGCACGATGCACATCTCTACTAGGATGCGTCTCAAGAGTCAATAGAAGATTATCTAAAGACTCCTTACTCAGGTCATCCTTAATGAATTGTATTTTATCTTCACGGTTTATAGATACCATTCCTAAAGAACGACATTGTGTATTACAAGTCCATCTAGCACATCGATGATAGACTTCTAGTCGTTTTGCACGACGCTTCTTTGCAAAAGTGCTTTTACCTGTTCCAGACATGTGTGAAATGAAGAAGTTAGAGGACTCACCTGATAATCGGACCTTTGCTTCAATCAACCAACGAATATCTTCAGGAATTCCATGATTCATTAATAATCTCAATCTTGCACATCTAGCACGGTAAATTTTTGTAATCGCATTCTGAGGCAGAGCGGGAAAATACTTTTTCAATTTTTCAAGATTAGTGTCCATTTTCAAATGAGAATTGGAAGAGAGATTCAAAGAATTGCACACATATATACACAGATATCAGTTATTATGGGAAACTAAAAGAACCGACTTAAGTCACGGAGTACCGTTATCCGCCATTTGACCGGGGTGAAAGAAACTTGCAAAAATCACTCAAAAAGAAACACAAAAAAGAAAATGTGAGAAAAACAAAATAATCAACCTTTATCTACAAGATCATTCAAACCAGCTGATTCATTTTCACTAGGAAAATTATCAAAGTAAGCTTTCAAACGATGTCCATTTTCCTTAAAATCATTGTCATTCATTGAATTCTCAATATCACTGGCCCCATAAGGATTACTCCATCTTAATCTTAGCTCTTTAGGGAATGCATAGAGTTGAGAATTATACAACAAAACTTTTTGACTAGTATCAATCTTTTGACAATTTTCACAAGTTTTGCAGAATGCATGCGTGTCCTTGAACATGGTAGGCCAATAAAATCCATTTTGAAAGATTTTTGCAATTGTCTTTTTTGACGAGAAATAACTTCCACATGCTTCAGAATGACAAAGTTTAATGACACTACTTACCTCATTGTCGGGAATGAATCTTTGAAATATTTGATCAGGACAATATTTGAATAAGGTAGGGTCATCACAATAAAAATTCTTCACTTCGTTCAAAAACTTGTCTTTGTCTTGATCACTTAAACATGTTTTAGTTAAGGAGTTATTGAGGAAGAGCATGATCTTGATCTGAATCTCCTAAAGCAAGAAAATTAATATTTTTATCATACCAAGGCATTGGACTAAGAGAAAGTAAGGATTTGTTAGGAAAGTAATCATTGATTAGTGTGATGCCAGATGTCGAATCTGTTGTCACTGTTGACAAAAGATTCGCATCAACATTTTCTGTGCGTTTTTCATCTGTGATTTCTTCCTCAGAATAAACCATTTGCAAATCTTCAGTTTCATCCAATTCATTTTTACTTAAAGTAGATTCAAGTTGATCATAAACTAATTCATCAATATGATCTACTTCTTGTAAATCATTATCATCTCCAGGTTGCTTGCAAATGTTGAAAATATTCATCTCCAATGTCATGTTTCCAAATGATAGCTTCATCAGTCCATTCCTACAATTAATCAATGCATTAGAGGTTGCAAGAAACGGACGTCCTAAAATAACAGGAAATGAATTACATGGTTTAACAGGTTGTGTGTCCAAGACAATAAAATCCACAGGATAAATGAATTTATCGACTTGTACTAACACATCTTCAATTATTCCTCTAGGCACTTTTACAGATCTATTGGCAAGTAAAAGAGATATAGAAGTTGGTTTTAACTCACCTAGATTGAGACTCTGAAAAACTGAATATGGAAGTAAATTCACACTAGCACCAAGATCAAGTAAGGCTCTTTCAATTTTATGTTCTCCAATAAAGCAAGAAATTGTAGGACAACCAGGGTCTTTATATTTCAAAGCATTATTGTTTTGAAGAATAACACTTACTTGTTCGGCTAGAAAGGCTTTCTTTTTCACATTCAGTTTCCTCTTCACAGTGCAGAGATCTTTCAAAAATTTAGCATAGGAAGGAACCTGTTTAATTGCATCCAGCAAAGGTATATTGATCCTTACCTGTTTGAAAATTTCATAAATTTCAGAATTGTGATTGACTTTCCTTTGTTTGGTCATGGCTTGAGGAAATGGAAGTGCTGGCGGTGAATCAATCGTTTCTTTGCAATTTTCAGATTCATCCCCTTCCTTACCCTTAGAGATTGATTCATCATCTTTCTCATAAGGTTCAAGAGAGGGTTTTTCAATAATCTTACCACTGCGCAGAGTAGTGACTGATTTGACTTGATCCATGTGTTGGCTTCCGGAACTACTTGCATTTACATTGTATTGCCCTTTGGGATTTTGTTGTGTTTGAGATGGAAACTTACCTTTCTCTTGGAAACTAAGAGCAGATGTTAATTTAGCAAGAGTATCTTTAAAATCTGTCATATTTTGAACAAGTTGAGTATTGATTGTCTCTTGCTTTTCAATGAATGCATGCAATG
>NW_011505125.1:0-4183 GCF_000495115.2 Populus euphratica
CTGCATGAACTTTCAAATACAAGTCACCATTGTCACCACCAGAATCTCAAGGGAAGCAGCAGTGTTTTAAATTTACACCTATGCATGTGATATGCGTATTTCATGTTGCAAAGTCTTTTCATACCAAGTATGCGGGCATCATTCACCATTTGCTCTTCATATTGAATGCCGATGCTCCCCAGTCTATATATCCTTGGCTCTTACATAAGTAACTACGGCAATTGATTCATTTGATGAAGAATCTAGTCCCTTCACCAGACTATCTTATGTGGTTGTGACAACACATCTGTCAGTAGAGAATTTTTATTTTGTCATGTTCCATGTCATATAACTGAGTTTCTTATGATGATTTACTGTTCATATAGATATTCATTTGTATGTCATTTCGCACAACTTGACCTTGCCTTGCCACATGGTGGTTAAATTGTTTCGCTCTCTTTTGTTTGTTTGTTTATATTTTTTTTTTCTTCAATCATCGGTTGATTCAATCTAGCTCGATGCACAGTTAAGAAAATAGCCCGTGGTAGCGCGGGGACAACGGACTTCGTGGTTTCTATGATGTGGATTTCAACCTTTTTTCTCACAAATGTAGTTGTTTCTCATTAGACAAGGCTTGAAAGCTCGAGGGCTATCACAAGCCCAAAAATAAGTCTGGTTTTGACTAGGTTAGTCTGATTTTACATGAAGAGGTCTACTTGAGAATGTGGTATGTATGCGGTTTCATGATAATTGTTTTTGTAAAATAAGATTTTGATGATAAAGGATGAAAAGAATAACTTTTGTTTCTTAAAAAAAAAAATTAAAGTTGTTCCATGGTATTTTAGTTATTAAAAATTCTAATTAATCTCAGAGTTTGAAGTTATTAAAAATTTTAATTAATCTCAGAGTTTGAATAAGAGAATTGATTATATATATAAGAGGATTGATTATATATGGAGAAAATATATCACCTTTAATATATTCTATCAAAACTTAATTGTATTATTTGTTTATATGATATAAAATAATATATTCTAATATGTTTTTCAATTGTTAATATATTCTATCAAAACTTAATTGTATTATTTGTTTATATGATATAAAATAAGATATTCTAATATGTTTTTAATCTGTGTAAAGTTTAAAGAAAGTCATGCTCGGTAAAAAAATTATTATTTTATTATGTTAAAACTTAATCATTCTAATATCAAAATATATACTTTTATATTTTTTTTTATATCAGGAATACATTTTATATATGAGTTTATAATCATTGATATACAAATAAACAAAATAAATTTTTTTGATATATTTAAAATACAAGCCAAGTTCTCGCTATTTTTCTTGATTTTTTATATTCAAGGATGTTAAATCATGCCATGTATTTTTTATTTATTTATGTAAATATGATTATTTTTTTGAAGAGATTTGACTATATGTAAATTAAAAATATATATTTTTTAGAGAGTTTTTTTGTGTGAAAGGAAACGGATTTATCTAATAATGAAAAGACATTTTATATATAAGTTACAATTTTACTCGAAATTAATTACAAGATGAACTTCTAAAAATTTAATAAAATTAGACTAAGATCATATATAATAAAATGTAATAACGTGTTTTAATCAAGATATCAACTCCACGCAAACTATTTACTCATTACCCAACAACATAGAAAAAATCTCACAATATAAAAATATCCAACATCAAGTCTTGTTAACTTTAAAAATTATATTCAAATTACATTAGATAAATCAAGGCTTGTTAACTTCAGAAATTATATTCAAATTACATTCTAATCTAAATAAATCAACACAAATCCAATGAATCATGGAACAATGTTCAATTAGCCATCATAAAAAAAATAAACTCAAAACCCAATCACAAAAATAATCAAATCATTTTAAAATCAAAACATGCCAATCTAAATAATTGTCAAGACAATCCAATACATAAAAAGTATAATTTTTTAATTTTTTTTTTGTTATTTCTGAATTAAAAAAAATTAAAAAATAAGGTTATAAAATTGAAGTCCAAAACATGACGTTGCAATTGCTGCTTCAAGAGGACACCACGCACCATCTGCCATGGCGGTCCAGGATGCACACTAACGAGGTTTTTTAACACCCACAGTCTATGCCATGACCTTATTGTATATCTGATATAAAAAGGTGCAATTTTGCAATTTGCACACAGCTTGTTCAGACCGTGTGCGTTGCTGCTTCTGTTCTTTCCTTTCAAGATTGATGTCATGGAATAAAAAGATTTACAGCTCAGAAAAGAGATGGACATATATATATATATATATATATATATGAAGAGCTATTTGGTCTTTCTCCATCAACATCTGTACTGTTCATCTTGATCGTCATTTTGGCCTTGCATTAATCAACGATGACCGTAATTCAGCTCCATGGCAGGCAGTGGGAGTGCCTCCCATGAACACCTCTTCGTATGGCTGTCTGGATTTAGGGTTTTTTTTCTTGAGTTTCTCCATGATTGGTGCTGAGCTGAGGATTATTCTATAGTTTCATCTCATCAACTGCACAGCTTTCATGTTTACTGTTGCTATCTCCAGTCGGATTTCTAATTGTTCACTGCAGGCTACAAGGTACTCGTGTTTGGAATTCTGATTATTTTTTAAGGTGTATTTTATTTAAAAGTATATTAAAATAATATTTTTTATTTTTAAAAAAATTATTTTTAATATCAACACATTAAATTAATACATTAAAGTGATTTAAAAAATAAAAAAATAATTTAAAATAAACAAAAAAAATTTCTAAATATTTTTAACATACAAAATCAAACAAAACCTGATGAAAAAACTTCTATGAATCAGACTTTATATTAATAAATTACTAAATTAATTTGTTGACCAGGCTTTATTTCCCTCTTTTATATGATATATGTTGTGTAATAAAGTATTTTTATTTAAAAATATATTAAAGTAATATTTTTTTTTATTTTTTAAAATTCATCTTTATCATTACTATATGAAAATAATTTAAAAATAATTAATTATATAAAAAATCTAAATTAAAAAGAAAAAAAGATGTTAAATATGCACTCCATGTGCTTAAAGGAAAGGAAACATTAAAAGTTTGTGAGGAAAAAAAATCAATCTGTTCTCCATGTGATGATGACAGTCTGATGCATTATTTCTGCATCTGCCTGTCGAGAAGCGCATCCATCTCCTTCTACGTGATGCCCTGACAGTCATTATTACTACAAGTAGCTAAACTGCTTATTATTATTATTATTATAATAGTATCTGTGAACAATAAATAATGGACTTGGATCATATTTGAATCTCCACCCCATATGATTTTTTTTTTTTATATTATGTTGTGATAAAAAGATTGTTTTTTATTTTTTTTAAAATATATTAAAATAATATTTATTTTATTTTTTAAAACTTATTTTTAATATCTTGATCTAAAAAACATTAATTTAAAATAATAAAAAATAATATTTTATTTGTTTATACATTTTAAAAATACTTTTCAATTTTTAAATATTATTTTTGAAACATAAAACTAAACAAGCTTTTTATTTATTAATATAAAAATAAATTTTAAAAAATAAATAAAAATATATTTAAAAACCCTAAGTTATTCCATCTCATTGAATTTAATGTTAAAAAGGAAAATGACAAACATTGACATTTGATTTTTTTTAGGGTAACATACCCTAGAAAAGGAGACAACCCACTTAATTTGTGCTCAATTTATTTTATAAAAATAATACCATTTTATTTTAATAAATAAAATAACATCAGTTGACCCATAATCCAAGCTTTAAACCGGAACTTTAAACCGGGTCAAACTCCAACCCGGTTCTTAGAAATACGGTATCCAGCTTGAAAATTAGTGATAATAACGTATTTAATTGGCTTAGAGCATAGTGGTGATAACGTGTTTGGTCGGATTTGCTCATCTACCTTTGATTCACATTTTTATTCATGTAACTGAATAAACAACAGCCTAAATTACCATAATACCCTCACTTCATTGTGAGAAATGCTAGAAGGTTTTCTGCATCCTTTTCTTATAAAATTAGTAACCAGTAATTTCTTATGATTTGGCATAGGAAAACATAATCAAGGTGTTAAAAGTAATTGCATATTCCTTCTTTTTTTTGTAATTTCTTTTTTTTTATCAGAACTGGAGGGATACAAGGACCGAGAAGGGTTTAAAATATT
>NW_011500412.1:0-13824 GCF_000495115.2 Populus euphratica
ACACACACAATTCAAAAATTTATTTAAAAAATAGTGTAGTGATTAGTACTTAAAAGTGTATTTTTATCAGGGTTTTATATCATCATTTTGCACTTGAAGTATCAATAACTCCTTAACTAAAACATGTTTTATAATAATATATCTAATAATATAAGATACCTTTAATTTGTGGTAAATGTTAATGTATCTAATAATATAAGATACCTATAATTTGTGATAAATGTTTATTTTTAATGCAGGTCTATCACATAAATGAAAGGATTGATTGATGAATTTAAGAACTAAAATTGAAACGACAAAGAGATGACTAAACTCCAAAAAGAGATGCTAGTGCAGTCCAAACCGGAACATTGTTCGGTAATTAGATCATATCTGGAGCTGTAGATCTCATATTTAGGTCCCATTTGTATGCATGGAAAGGTAAGACATAGGCCTACAACTTTCATATTGAGCCCAAGATCTAAAAAGGTCATTTTCAAGTCCAAATTGTAGCAACAACAAAGAAGCCCGAATCTATCCTCCACCCCGAGCACTGTTCAGTATTTTGGCCATATATGGAGTTCTAGAAGTCGCAATGAGCTGAATTTTTTACATAAGAAAGCTGAGACAATTTCCTACAACTTTCATATAGTGGCTCTAATTTTGATGTTATCAATGATGTTTTGGGCAGACAAGAGAAGATAAGGATTGTCACCAAGTCAAGAGTTGGTCACTCACTCATCAATTAGTCATCAAATCAATAGTTTCCAATTTTGGCCTATAAAAGGAGGCATTTGCCATGCATTTAGGCATCTTGGTCTCTAGATCAAAATCATGCTCTTGCTTTCTCTTTTTGTATTTTTTTTATAATGTTTATGCTTTGCTTTCATTAATATCAAGTTTATGCCTTTCATTTCCTTTCATTTACTTAGCTAACTTTTATCTTATTTATGTTCTTATTTTATTTATTTATTTTTCTTTCTTTCATTATGTCTAGCTAAGTTTATTATGTCAAAGTGAAAAGGTTATACTAATGGTGTAAGAATAAGTATAGTGTAAACTCAATATGGACTTTAATGTTTGATACTAACATGTTTTGTATTTGTTATCTTATTCACTCTTTAATACTTTGCTTGTTAAATGACTAATCTTGATTTATGTTGTATAACACTTGGTACAACAAATACTTGGCACTTTCATGGCCCATACTGTATGGTATAACCGACACCTGAACTATGAAAAGAACTTGATTTGTTGTTAACATAAGTTATAATCATGAATGTTTGACGAGATTTACAAGTATTAGCATTAGTTGAATAAGATGACTAATGTAATCATGTTAACAATCTATAATCTGATTGGAACCTCCTTTGTGTGTGGTTTCCAATTGACTAATAAGAGTTTATACTATATTTGTTTGACATATCATTAGTAGATCCTCTAACCTTGACATTTATTGTTATCGTTGTTAAATCTTTACGTTAATATTTCATCTCAAAGTTCTCATCATCATCTTCTTCTTCTTCTTCTTTTTCTTTACTACTACTACTACTACTACTACTACTACTATTATTATTATTATTGTTGTTGTTGTTGTTGTTGTTGTTGTTGTTACTATTATTGTTGTTGTTGTTGTTATTGTTATTGTTGTTATATTATTGTTATTTATAATTTGTACAATTAACCTCCCTGTGGTTCGATCCCGGTCTTGCCGGATTATTTATTACTTCGACACTCCTACACTTGGAAGAGGACATCAATCTTTTAGTCATGTCATGTTTTTTGCGCCGTTGCCGGAGAGGTAAGTTCTTGTATAAATTATAACAGTTATTTTATTTTTTCTTTTCACTTTTGTTGTATATAACTTTGTTTCTTTTCTCTTGTTTCTTCTTTTTTTGTTTTCTTTTTCCTTTTATTCTATTCCTACACGTGCATGAGAGTGTGGTCACGTACATCAAGTGGTAGACTTTGTAGGGTATCCTCATCATTTTTAGAAAATATAGCCGAAGAAGATAATTAATCACTTCATAATGAGAATAATGAGAATAACCATGCTAGGACACTTAGAGACCACATGAATCCCACAAGAACAAGTGCACCATCATGCATAGTTTTTCCTCCCGATGCATCTCATTTTAATTTTAAACCAAGTATTATTCAACTTTTACCTTCTTTTCATGGCTTAGAATTGGAAAATCCATACTTGCATTTAAGGGAATTTGAGAAGGTCTGCAACACATATAATAATTTAAATTGTAGCATGAACACCATCAGATTAAAGCTTTTTCCTTTTTTATTAAAAGATAAAGCTAAAACATGGCTGCAAAATTTGAGACCAGGATCCATTTGTGCTTGGGATGAAATGTAACAACAGTTTTTAAAGAAGTTTTAGGATGTTCATTTCCTATTATTTTAGGATGTCCATTTCTTACAACTTCTAACGCATTGATTAATTGTAGGAATGGACTGATGAAGCTATCATTTGGAAACATGACATTGGAGATGAATATTTTCAACATTTGCAAACAACCTGGAGAAGATAATGATTTACAAGAAGTAGATCATATTGACGAATTAGTTTATGATCAACTTGAATCTACTTTACATAAAAATGAGTTGGATGAATCTGAAGATTTGTAAATGATTTATTCTGGGGAAGAAATCACGGATGAAAAAAGCACCGAAAATGTTGATGTGAATCTTTTGTCAACAGTGACACCAAATTCGACATCTGACATCACACCAATCGATGATTACTTTCCTAACGAATCCTTACTTTCTCTTAGTCCAATGCCTTGGTATGATAAAAATATTAATTTTCTTGCTTTAGGAGATTTGCCAGCTGATTGGAGTACCCAAGACAAAGAAAAGTTTTTGAATGAAGTGAAGAACTTTTATTATGATGACCCTAACTTATTCAAATATTGTCTTGATCAAATATTTCAAAGATTCATTCCCAACAATGAGGTAAGTAGTGTCATTAAACTTTGTCATTCTGAAGCATGTGGAAGTTATTTCTCGTCAAAAAAGACAGCTACAATTTTTTTTTAAAATGGATTTTATTGGCCCACCATGTTCAAGGACACACATACGTTCTGCAAAACTTGTGAAAATTGTCAAAAAGTTGATACTGGTCAAAAAGTTTTGTTTTATAATTCTCAACTCTATTCATTCCCTAGAGAGCTAAGATCAAGATGGAACAATCCTTATAGGGCCTGTGATATTGAGAATTTAATGAATGACAATGTTTTTAAGGAAAATGGACATCGTTTGAAAGCTTTTTTTGAAAATTTTCCTAGTGAAAATGAATCAACTAGTTTGAATGATCTTGTAGATAAAGGTTGATTATTTTGTTTTTCTTACATTGTTTTTGTGTTTCTTTTTTAGTGATTTTTGCTAATTTCTCTCACCCTGGTCAAATGGCGGACAACGGTACTCCGTGACTTAAGTCGGTTCTTTTAGTTTCCCATAATAACTGATATCTGTGTATATATTTGTGCAATTATTTGAATCTCTCTTCCAATTCTCATTTGAAAATGGACACTAATCTTGAAAAATTGAAAAAGTATTTTCCTGCTCTGCCTCAAAATGCGATTACAAAAATTTACCGTGCTAGATATGCAAGATTGAGATTGTTAATGAATCATGGAATTCCTGAAGATATTCATTGGTTGATTGAAGCAAAGATTCGATTATTAGGTAAGTCCTCTAACTCCTTCATTTCACACATGCTTGGAACAGGTAAAAGCATTTTTGCAAAGAAACGTCGCGCAAAACGACTGAAAGTCTATCATCGATGTGCTAGATGGACTTGTAATACACAATATCATTTTTTAGGAATGGTATCTATAAACCGTGAAGATAAAATACAATTCATTAAGGATGGCCTGAGTAAGGAGTCTTTAGATAATCTTCTATTGACTCTTTAGACGCATCCTAGTGGAGATGTGCATCGTGCAATTCATGATTTATGGCCCCATTTTCATAAAGAACATGATCGACTTAGTCTTGGGAATCTGACTAAAAAAGACCCTGTTTGCCAGTTTTTAAGAAAACTGGATGGGAAACCTATCCTCGACCCATAGAGGGCGTTTAAGCCATTCTTGGACGTAAAACCAAGGGAAGATGTGAGCCACAATCATAACTACCTATACATACACATGTTTTTTTTAAAATAAATAAATAAATAAATAAAGAGAGAGAGAGAGAGAGACTCCAGCTGACCTACACATAGGTGGTATGATTGCCCTTTCAATTTCTCATCTATAAAATCCTCTCTTCCTTCTCTTCATTTGCACTCAACCCATATATTTATCAATTATAGAAGTGTGTAGAAATGACAAGTTCCTTAAGTCATCAAATAAAAAGTATTTGTGTTTTCGGTGGATCTAGTCTTGGGAAAGAAAAGGAGTTTTTAGAATCAGCAAATCATCTTGGTCAGGTGCTAGCTGAGAGAAAGATTCATTTAGTGTATGGGGGAGGCAGTCTTAGGTTAATGGGATGTGTGTCAATAGCTGTATTTTTAGGAGGTAGTCAAGTTTTGGAGGTCATCCCCGAAGCTTTGGCACAAGGGGACATCATTGGAAAAATAATTGGAGAGGAACTTCAAGTCTCCACAATGTCAGCTCGAATGAATGCAATGTTTAACCATATTGATGCCTTCATTGCCTTACCAGGTGGTCTAGGCACATTGGAAGAGATCTTTCATATTTCCTCAAGGGCCCAACTGCATATTCACTATAAACCTATAGGTTTGTTAAATGTTAATGGTTATTATGATAAGTTGTTGTTTTTTCTTGATCATGCTGTGGAACAGGAATTTCTAACATCTTCTGCACGACAAATCATAATCTCTACTGCTACTGTTGAACAATTGATTGACTAACTACAATCTTTCATTCCTATGATTGACCCCTCCATGAGTCGCATAAATTGATCTAAGGAAAGCCGTAAAAATCTTAGATTAGATTTGAGTCTTCATTTGTAATTTTTGTGTCCTTTTATTTTATTATTGTGTTTTGTTATTTTTTTTTATTTTAGTGAGTTTCAGGTTTGTCAGTGTTCGTTATTTCAGGTGATATCTTCTATACTCTATCTTTCTACCTTAGAACATTGAGGACAATGTCTCGTTTTGGTTGGGGGGAGAGGGTAGTAGTTGATACAAAAAAAATTTGTTTTCCATTTCATAAAACATGTGCAAAATTATTGTTACTAGGATGGCAGAGTAAAAGAGCTCTTTTGACTCTTGAGACGCATCTTAATAACCATTCTTAACAAGGTCTATTATAATACTTCTTGAAATATTCAGATTTACAAACTCTCGCATTACTATCACTTAATTCTGCTCATATACTTATTTAACATGTATTCTTAAACCTTAATTTACACACATACTTTAACATATGATTGTGGGTTGCATATTGAATTATTACATTATTTATGTTCTTTTGTTAAAGGTAACAACTAAGAAAAATGGATTGTATATAATTTTAAAAAAGAAAAAAGACAAAAAAAAGAAAAAAAATGATAATAATAAAAATGTTGATAAGTTTGGTTTCGTAGCCTCCCTAACCTAAGCAATTAAGCCCGAAGGGGTGTTTTAACACTTAATACCCTAAAGTCAACTGACTTGGGAGCTATTGGCCTAACACTTGTTATATGGGTTGAGGAGAAAAGCTTAAGGGAATCAAACATTACACTATCTACATATCAATATCTGCGACACGAGTTACTAAGCTCGTAGGGGTGTCTTAACACCTAATACCCTAAGACCAACTGGTTTGGGAGTCATTAGCCGAAAGCTCATTACATGGGTTAAAGATGCATTGTGTTTTAATTTACATGTATATATAATTTTTTAAAAAAAGGAAAAAAAATCCCAACCCAAAGAAGTTAACCTTAAACATTAAAACAAGAATTTTGTTTTCTTCCAAGTAAAGACCTATAATTATGTGTTCATATATTGAGCACAAAAGAAAGGTTTATTAATATCATGTTAAGAAGTATTGAGCAGATATATAAATTTAATGAAAGTTTGTTTATCTGGATATATTAATGGAAGTTAAATGATGAATACCTTGCTTTGGGGAATTTACAAATTATTTTTCTATTTTAACGCTTTGATTACTAGGGATTAGTAATAAGCTGGTTGGGGGGGTGTGATTAGTACTTAAAAGTGCATTTTTATCAGGGTTTTATATCATCATTTTGCACTTGAAGTATCAATAACTCCTTAACTAAAACATGTTTTATAATAATATATCTAATAATATAAGATACCTTTAATTTATGGTGAATGTTTATTTTTGATGAATTTAAGAACTGAAATTGAAAGGACAAAGAGATGACTAAACTCCAAAAAGAGATGCTGGTGCAGTCCAAACTGGAACACTGTTCGGTAATTGGATCATATCTGGAGTTGTAAATCTCATATTTAGGTCCAATTTATATGGATGGAAAGGTAAGACATAGGCCTAAAACTTTCATATGGAGCCCAAGTCTAAAAAGGCCATTTTCAAGTCCAAATTGTAGCAACAATAAAGAAGCCCAAATTTGTCCTTCAGCCCGAGCCCTGTTCAGTATTTTGGCCATATCTGGAGTTCTAGAAGTCGAAATGAGCTGAATTTTTTACATAAGAAAGCTGAGACAAATTCCTACAACTTTCATGTAGTGGCTCTAATTTTGATGTTATCAATGACGTTTTGGGCAGATAAGAGAAGATAAGGATTGTCACCAAGTCAAGAGTTGGTCACCCACTCATCAATTAGTCATCAAATCAATAGTTCCCAATTTTGGCCTATAAAAAGAGGCATTTGCCATGCATTTAGGCATCTTGGTCTCCAACTCAAGATCATGCTCTTGCTTTCTTTTTTTATATTTTTTGTAATGTTTATGCTTTGCTTTCATTAATATCAAGTTTATGCCTTTCATTTCCTTTCATTTACTTAGCTAACTTTTATCTTATTTATGTTTTTATTTTGTTTATTTATTTTTCTTTCTTTCATTATGTCTAGCTAAGTTTATTATGTCAAGGTGAAAAGGTTACACTAATGGTGTAAGAATAAGTATAGTGTAAACTTAATATGGACTTTAATGTTTGATACTAACATGTTTTGTATTTGTTATCTTGTTCACTCTTTAATACTTTGCTTGTTAAATGACTAATCTTGATTTATGTTGTATAACACTTGGTACAACAAATGCTTGGCACTTTCATAGCCCATAATGTATGGTATAACCGACACCTGAGCTATGAAAGGAACTTGATTTGTTGTTAACATAAGTTATAATCATGAATGCTTGACGAGATTTACAAGTATTAGCATTAATTGAATAAGATAACTAATGTAATCATGTTAACAATATATAATCTGATTGGAACCTCCTTTGTGTGTGGTTTCAATCATATTAACAATCTATAATCTGATTGGAATCTTCTTTGTGTGTGGTTTTCAATTGACTAATAAGAGTTTATACTATACTTGTTTAACATGCCATTAGTGAATCCTCTAACCTTGACATTTATTGTTATCGTTGTTAAATCTTTACGTTAATATTTCATCTCAAAGTTCTCATCTTCTTATTTTTCTTTATTATTATTATTGTTGTTACTACTACTAGTATTATTATTATTATTATTATTATTATTATTATTATTATTATTATTATTACTGTTATTACTATTATTGTTGTTGTTGTTGTTATTATTGTTATTGTTGTTGAATTATTGTTATTTATAATTTGTAGAACTAACCTCCCTGTGGTTCGACCCCGGTCTTGCCGGGTTATTTATTACTTCGACACTCCTGCACTTGGGAGAAGATATCAATCTTTTAGTCGTGTCATGTAGTTTAACATGGTTAAAAAGATATTCTTTTAATTAACAAATAAAATATCAACAGCCAAAAATAGAACAAAAAATCATCTTCCAAATCCGACTTCTAGCACATATTTAGTAAATATGTTTTTATAAGAATAATTTACTTATTTTTGTATATGATTAGATAAAAAAGCATTTTATTTATTATTAATAAATATTTTTTCATTAAAAAAGATAGATGCACCTACTTTTATTTTAGCTTAATTATTGTATTTTTTTCTCTTTCCAAAACAATTTTGATCCTATTTTATGTCAAAAGTTTACACCAAAAACATAACTATTTTTTACTTATTGATATATTTATATTATCCAATCTTTCTAGTATCTTATTTTTATTTTTTTATACTTATTTTATGTTTTACAATAACTTAATTAACTTGATTTTATAAAGATATAAAGTATAAAATAAATAAATAAATAATTTTTATTATAATTTTAAGTAAAGAACTGGAAAAAGCATATTTGTACAAATTAATGGAGCTAAGAAGTGCAAATCCTAATTACATTAGGAATCCAACTTAAACAAAAAATCCTAGTGACATGGCCATTGGTCAAAGTAAATACATATCTTTATGTATTTTTTGGACCATATTTGAAGTTATATATGGAGTTTTATTTTGATTCAAGTTATTATAAAAACAAAATATTTTAAGTTTTTCATTCATTTATGGTAGGACTAGTAACTTATTTAGACAATAAAAAATGATATATTTGAAGTTAGGTTTAAATTCTGTTAGCAAACGTACCTGAGTTCAACTTATTTTTTCATGTTGGGATGATGACATGACAACTCAATGATGACATGATAAGGGTCTTATATGAGCAAGAAATCTCTAAAATGTCAAAGTCCATACACAAGTCATTATAATTATATTAGTATAAGAAAACTATAAAGCAATATGATTAGAAATTAAGTATTAACTAGGAAACTTTTTCACCTACTCAACTCTATAAATAATCATTCCTATCTTAAAAAAGATCATGTTTAGAGGAAATGCGAAGAGAACAAGGGGATTTTATTGTTTTTAGAATTATTTCTTTTTTTTTATTCTATGAAGTTACTACAAGTTTAGTTTTTAATTTTAAAAGGTTAGTACTCTTGGGTTTTAAATTATCATAAGGTTTTGTGCTTAAAGTTACTATATATTTGATTATGATACATTAATATCTTGTATTTTTCAATGATTAAATTTAATGATTGATGAACTAAATTATATATGATGCGCTACATGTGTTTTTGGTTTTAAATATATTGCTATTGATTAGTTTATGATTAACTGGTGATTAATTAAGTTAAGTAATGAGAGTATCTAATTTTCAAACACATGTTTAATTATTTATTATTTGAAAAACATAAGTCTTGATTTAATTAACTTTACATGCATGTTTAATTACCATGAATCAATTTGATACAACCAAAAGATTGATGTCTTCTCCCAAGTGTAGGAGTATCGAAATAATAAATGATTCGGCAAGACCGGGGTCGAACCATAGGGAGGTTAATTGTATAAATTATAAATAACAATAATATAACAACAACAATAACAACAATAATAGTAATAATAATAATATTAAATACTAATGCAAATAATAATAGTAATAATATTATTAATAATAATAGAAATAGTATAATAGTAGTAGTAGTAACAATAATAAAGAAGAAGAAGAAAAAGAAAAAGAAGTTGATGAGAACTTTGATACGAAAGATTAACGTAAGGATTAAACAATGATAATAACAAAGGTCAAGGTTAGAGGTTCTACTAATGGTATGTCAAACAAGTATAGTATAAACTCTTATTATTCAATTGGAAACCACACACAAAGGAGGTTTCAGTTAGATTATAAATTGTTAACATGATTATATTAGTTATCTTATTCGATTAACATTAATACTTGTAAATCTCGTCAGGCATTCATGATTATAACTTATGTTAACAACAAATCAAGTTCCTTTCATAGCTCAGGTGACATGACTAAAAGATTGATGTCTTCTCCCAAGTGTAGGAGTGTCAAAGTAATAAATAACCCGGCAAGACCGGGGTCGAACCACGTGGAGGTTAATTGTACAAATTATAAATAATAATAATACAACAACAATAATAACAACAACAATAACAATAGAAATAATAATAATAATAATAATAATAATAATAATAATAATAATAATAATAATAAAGAAAAGAAGGAGAAGAAGAAGAAGAAGATGAGAACTTTGAGATGAAATATTAATGTAAGGATTAAACAATGATAATAACAAATGTTAAGGTTAGAGGATCCACTAATGGTATGTCAAACAAATATAGTATAAACTCTTATTATTTAATTGAAAACCACACACAAAGGAGGTTCCAATCAGATTATAGATTGTTAACATGATTACATTAGTCATCTTATTCAATTAATGCTAATACTTGTAAAGATTAATGTTAATACTTCTAAATTTCATCAAGCATTCATGATTATAACTTATGTTAACAACAAATCAAGTTCCTTTCATAGCTCAGGTGTCGGTTATACCATACAGTATGGGCTATGAAAGTGCCAAGCATTTGTTGTACCAAGTGTTATACAACATAACTCAAGATTAGTCATTTAACAAGCAAAGTATTAAAGAGTGAACAAGATAACAAATATAAAACATGTTACTATCAAAAATTAAAGTCCATATTAAGTTTATACTATACTTATTCTTACACCATTAGTGTAACCTTTTCACCTTGACATAATAAACTTAGCTAGACATAATGAAAGAAAAAAAAAATAAACAAAATAAGAACATAAATAAGATAAAAGTTAACTAAGTAAATTAAAGAAAATGAAAGGCATAAACTTGATATTAATGAAAGAAAAGCATAAGCAATACAAAAAATACAAAGAGAGAAAGCAAGAGCATGATTTTGATCTAGAAATCAAGATGTCGAAATGCATGACAAATGCCTCCTTTTATAGGCCAAAATTGGAAACTATTGATTTGATGACTAATTAATGAGTGAGTGACCAACTCTTGACTTGGTGACAATCCTTATCTTCTCTTGTCTGCCGAAAACGTCATTGATAACATCAAAATTGGAGCCACTTGAAAACATGAAAGTTTTATAAAATTGTCTCATCTTTCTTTTATAAAACATTCAGCTCATTTCGACTTCTAGAACTTCTGATATGGCCAAAATACTAAATAGTGCTCGGGCTAGAGGACAGATTGAGGCTTCTTTGTTGCTGCTATAATTTGGACTTGAAAATGGTCGTTTTAGATTTGGGCTCTATATGAAAGTTGTAGGCCTATGTCTTACATTTCCATCCATATAAAGTAGACCTAAATCTGAGATCTATAGCTCCAAATATGATCCAATTACCGAACAGTGTTCCGGTTTAGATTGCACCGACATCTCTTTTCTAAGTTTGGCCATCTCTTTATCCTTTCAATTTCAGTTCTTAAATTCATCAATCAATCCTTTCATTTATGTGATAGGCCTTCATTTAAAATGAACATTTACCACAAATTAAAGGTATCTTATATTATTAGATATATTATTATAAAACATGTTTTAGTTAAGGAGTTATTGATACTTCAAGTGCAAAATGATGATATAAAACCATGATAAAAATGCACTTTTAAGTACTAATCACACCCCCCAACCAGTTAATAAAAATACACTTTTAAGTATCAATCATCAGGTATCGATTATACCATACAGTATAGGCTATGAAAGTGCCAAGCATTTGTTTTACCAAGTGTTATACAACATAAATCTGGATTAGTCATTTAATGAGCAAAGTATTAAAGAGTGAACAAGATAACAAATATAAAATATGTTAGTATCAAACATTAAAGTCCATGTTAAGTTTACATTATACTTATTCTTACACCATTAATATAACATTTTCACTTGACATAATAAACTTAACTAAACATAATGAAAGAAAGAAAAATAAATAAACAAAATAAAAACATAAATAAAATAAAAGTTAACTAAGTAAAGGAAAGGAAATTGAAAGGCATAAACAAGATACTAATGAAAATAAAACTTAAGCATTACAAAAATACAAAGAGAGAAAGCAAAAGCATGATCTTGATCTAGAGATCAAGATGCCTAAATGCATGGCAAATACCTACTTTTATAGGCCAAAATTGGGAACTATTGATTTGATGAATAATTGATGAGTGGGTGGGCAACTCTTGACTTGGTGACAATCCTTATCTTCACTTATCTGCCTAAAATGTTATTGATAACGTCAGAAGGGGAACCACTTAAAAACATGAAAGTTGTAGAAAATTATCCTAACTTTTCAGAAAAAAATGGAGGTTATTTGGACTTCTAGAACTCCAGATATGGGCCAAACACTGAACCATACGCGGGCTGTAGGACAGATTCAAACTTCTTTGTTGTTACTATAATTTGGACTTGAAAATGGTTTTTTTAAGTCTTGGTCTCCATATGAAAGTTGTAGGCCAATGTCTTACCTTTTCATCCATATAAAGTAGACCTAAATCCAAGATCTACAGCTCCAGATATGACCCAATTATTGAATAGTATTCCGGTTTGGACTGAACCAACATCTCTTTTCTAAGTTTGACCATGTCTTTGTCCTTACAATTTTAGTTCTTGAACTCATCAATCAATTCTTTCATTTATATGATAGACCTGCATTTAGAATGAATATTTACCACAAATTAAAGGTATCTTATATTATTAGATATGTTATTATAAAACATGTTTTAGTTAAGGAGTTATTGATACTTCAAGTGCAAAATAATGATATAAAACCTTGATAAAAATGCATTGTTCGGTAATTGGGTCATATCTGGAGTTATAGATCTCAGATTTAGGTTTACTTTATATGGATGGAAAGGTAAGACATAGGCATACAACTTTTATATGGAGCCTAAGATCTAAAAAGGTCATTTTCAAGTCCAAATTGTAGCAACAACAAAAAAGCCTGAATCTGTCCTGCAGCCCGAGCGCTGTTCAGTATTTTGGCCATATCTGGAGTTCTAGAAGTCGAAATGAGCTGAATTTGTTACATAAGAAAGCTGAGATAATTTTCTACAACTTTCATGTTTCGAGTGGCTCCAATTTTAAAGTTATCAATGACGTTTTAGGTAGACAAGAGAAGATAAGGATTGTCACCAAGTCAAGAGTTGGCCACCCACTCATCAATTAATCATCAAATCAATAGTTCCCAATTTTGGCCTATAAAAGGAGGCATTTGCCATGCATATAGGCATCTTTGTTTCCAGATCAAGATCATGCTCTTCCTTTCTCTCTTTGTATTTTTTGTAATGTTTATGCTTTGCTTTCATTAATATCAAGTTTATGCCTTTCATTTCCTTTCCTTTACTTAGTTAACTTGTATGTTCTTATTTTGTTTATCTATTTTGCTTTCTTTCATTATGTCTAGCTAAGTTAATTATGTCAAGGTGAAAAGGTTACACTAATGGTGTAAGAATAAGTATAATGTAAACTTAATATGGACTTTAATGTTTGATACTAACATGTTTTATATTTGTTATCTTGTTCACTCTTTAATACTTTACTTGTTAAATGACTAATCTTGATTTATGTTGTATAACACTTGGTACAACAAATGCTTGGCACTTTCATAGCCCATAATGTATGGTATAACCGACACCTGAGCTATGAAAGGAACTTGATTTGTTGTTAACATAAGTTATAATCATGAATGCTTGACGAGATTTACAAGTATTAGCATTAATTGAATAAGATGACTAATGTAATCATGTTAACAATATATAATCTGATTGGAACCTCCTTTGTGTGTGGTTTCCAATTCAATAATAAGAGTTTATACTATACTTGTTTGATATACCATTAGTGGAACCTCTAACCTTGACATTTGTTATTATCATTGTTTAATCGTTACATTAATATTCCATCTCAAAGTTCTCATCTTCTTCTTCTTCTTCTCCTTCTTTTTCTTTATTATTATTATTATTATTATTATTA
>NW_011500412.1:19119-19720 GCF_000495115.2 Populus euphratica
GATCAACATATAGTTATGGGGCTTTTCTTGGAACAAAACAAAATTTTTGTTTTTATGTTTGAGGTTAACTTTCTTGGGTTGAGATTATTAATCTTATTTTTTTCTCTTTTTTTTTGTATTTTTTAATTATATTTACATATAACTTAAAATAGTATGCATCTTTAACCTATGTAATGAACTTTTAGCTAATAACTCCCAAACCAGTTGGTCTTAGGGCATTAAGTGTTGAGACACCCCTACGAGCTTAGTTACTCGGGTTGCCGATACTGATATGTAAATAGTACAATGTTTGATTTCCTTAAACTTTTCTCCTCGATCCATGTAACAAACGTTGGGCCAATAGCTTCCAAGTTAGTTGACTTGAGGGTTTTAGGTGTTAAAACACCCCTTCTTGCTTAATTACTTAGGTTAGGGAGGCTATAAAACCAAACTTATCCATATTTTTTATTATCATCTTTTTTGTTTTTGCTTTTTTTACTTTTTTATTTTTTTCAAATTATATACTATCCATTTCCCTTAGTTGTTACCTTTAACAAAAGAACATAAATAATGTAATAATCCAATATGCAACCCACAATCATATGTTAAAATGTGTGTGTGT
>NW_011500412.1:19796-46875 GCF_000495115.2 Populus euphratica
CTGAATATTTCAAGAAGTATTATAATATACTTTGTTAAGAATGGTTAATAAAATGCATGTCAAGAGTCACTTTACAAAAGAACTTCTTTACTCTGTCATGCTGGTAATAAAAATTTTGCATATGCTTTATGAAATGAAAAACATAGTTAGTTAATATTTTTTGTCAACTACTACCCTTTCCCCTCAACCAAAATGACACATTGTCCTCAATGCCATAAAGTAAAAAGATAAATTATAGAAGACATCACCTAAAATATTATTAGAAGACATCACCTGAAATATCATTTGAGCCTCGCTAATTTTTTTCTAAATAAACTTTAAATTGTTTTATTTTTTTTCCTTTTTATTATGCTACTTTAAAAGAAACAAAAAAACTTTAATACATGCCCTGCATAAGTGTTTTTTGTTGTGCATAACTGGAAGACCAATTCATGACATAGGTTAGGATTGGGTTCAAGTAGCAGTCTAGGCTCAATGACTTTTTCATAGCCCATATTAGTTATTCAAGTTTCAAGCTAGGTTTAAGCCTGACCTCGACTTACATGCTAGGCTTTTGAATTCAAGCTATTATAAAATTAAAGGGTAAAAAGAGTGAGGCTAAACTATCTAGATCAATGTTGATCCTTTTGGATTCTACTAGATTAATTTTTTTAACATAAAAAATCTTTAGGCATTTCTAATATTTTTCTAGTAAGAAAAAAAACTAAGCCATGACTTTGTCGTCTTGAAGGATTCAAAATCAAATCAGATGACATGTAAAAAAATAATATGACTCAAAATAAATATTTAAGATGAGATCTTTTTATTAAATATTGAGATGACAACATATTAAATCGATTCAGGTCAAACTACCAATCCACATACTAAGTCATGAAAACATAATAACCCAATAGAAACCAAATCCAAACAAAATAGGAAACTCAATTTCCAATAAATTCAATATTGAATGATGAAACTAAAAAAATCAATTAAAAGAAATGCTTAAAAAAACTCAAGTCAACCTATCAAACTCATGACTAAGGTTATGAGATTAGGATAATCTAATAGAAAGTAAATTGAGACAAATTACAAAGTCTAGTTCTTAATCAACCTAGTATTGAAAGATGAACTTGAAGAAAAAATGATTAAAAGGACATAAAAATGACTAAGTCAATTAGGATTAATTCACCAAACCCGTGACCCGAGTCATAAGATAGGGATAACTTCATAGAAAGCAAATTGAGCAAATTAAAGCTTAATTCTCAATTAACCTAATGTTGAACAATAAAATTAAGAAAAAAATCAATTAAAAAATAAAAAAAAAAACTTGAGTTAACCTATCAAAATCGCGGTTAGTCTAGGATAATCTTATAAAAAGTAAATTAAAAAAAATTATAAAGTACAATGTTCAATAAATTTAATATTAAAAAATATAATTGAAATTGTAAAATTAAAAAATAAAGGATATGACTATTAGACTTGATGATCAATGAAAGGTTTTGATTAACTAGGCTAATGAGTCCATTTCTACTAGACAGACTTTGACCAAAGATAAGATAGTGGCAAAAATAAAGGCATAATGGTGGGTTTCAAAAACTATGTGCTACCATGTCCAAGTTGAGAATTCCTAGTTTTGTGCAATCATAATGAGAGAGACCATACAAAACTTGGCAACTGATCACATAGTAACAAAAAATGAACTTATGATGTTTTTTGGGTAACTTCAAGACTATGTCAATATAGCAACTGAATATCCTAGTTTAAAAACATAGAATGACATAGTTTAGTATGATGTAATAAACTATTATTTAGCAATATAGTATCTTTTTCATTATTCATGGTTTCCTTTCTTAATCTTATTTAAATTGGCTAAAGTTTCTGTGGGTTTGGAGTTTTCAGTGAGAACTTCCTAAGAATTCTAACTTGATATATCTTGACCTAATATATCTTTATGGCATTAAACTAAATACATAATCCATTTGCATAATCACTTTAGCATTTTGCATTCATTTGTCTTGCATGGTAATAATAAAGCAATAAACAAAATTAGGTTGAAATATAGGTCCCTTGTAACAACTAAATCCACAATACTCGTCTCTAGAAAAAATTAATGGAAAATAAGGAAATAGCTCAATTGGAAGCTCATAACCAAAAAGAGATAGAAGGCATGAAAGACAACATTTTTAGACATATCAACCCACTCGATCAAGCTCTAAGGTCTAGGTCTGGACAAGGACCCTTAGCTCAACCCATCATTATTGCACAATCTATAGATCTTTAAAATATAGGTACACTAGAAATTAAATTCACAACCCACTTTTTAGCACCTTCTATAAGAGTGTCAGCCATGGTAGATCTGAATTTTGAGGAAGTCCTTAAGGGAAGGGAAGGGAAGTGGAGGAGGATAATCAAGAAAAGGTTGTCGTTTTGGAGGAAAAGAAGGGAGGAATTGAAGGGGTTGAATTATACTACCTTATAGGAACTACTAAGATGTGTTTGTTTTTTTTAATATAATGGTGTTGAAAGAATTTAGAGTACCAAAATTTATAAAATGCACCGTTAGAATGCCTAATAACTCATTGATTAGTACTTAAAAGTGCATTTTTATCAAGGTTTTATCTCATCATTTTGCACTTGAAATATCAATAACTCCTTAACTAAAGCATGTTTTATAATAATATATCTAATAATATAAGAAACCTTTAATTTGTGGTAAATATTCATTTTAAATGCAGGCCTATTACATAAATGAAAGGATTAATTGATGACTTTAAGAACTTAAATTGCAAGGGGAAAGAGATGACTAAACTTAAAAAAGAGATGTCGGTGCAATCCAAACCGGAACACTGTTTGGTAATTGGGTCATATCTGGAGCTATAGATCTCAGATTTAGATCTAATTTATATGGATAGAAAGGTAAGACATAGGCCTACAACTTTCATAATCCCAATATCTAAAAAGGCCATTTTCAAGTCCAAATTGTTGCAACAACAAAGAAGCCCGAATCTGTCCTCCAGCCCCAGCAATGTTTAGTATTTTGGCCATATCTGGAGTTCTAGAAGTCCAAATGAGCTGAATTGTTTACACAAGAAAGCTGAGACAATTTCCTACAACTTTCATGTTTTTGAGTGGCTCCAATTTTGACGTTATCAATGACGTTTTGGGTAGACAAGAGAAGATAAGGATTGTCACCATGTCAAGAGTTGGCCACCCACTCATCAATTAGTCATCAAATCAATAGTTATTATTATTGTTTAATCCTTACATTAATTTTCCATCTCCAAGTTCTCATCATTTTCTTCTTCTTGTCTTTCTTTATTATTATTATTATTACTACTACTACTACTACTACTACTATTATTATTATTATTATTATTATTATTATTATTATTATTATAGTTGTTGTTGTTATTGTTATTGTTGTTGTTATTATTGCTATTATTGTTGTTTATAATTGTTGTTTATAATTTGTACAATTAACCTCCCTGTTGTTCGACCCCGGTCTTACCGGGTTATTTATTACTTTGACACTCCTGCACTTGGGAGAAGACATCAATCTTTTAGTCGTGTCAGTCATCCCAAAAAAAGGTGCGCACATTGCGCAGGAATTTTTGTTTGTCAAGTTTAGACCAATGAGAAGGAATCTAACTTGTGGCTAGGTAATTTGCTATATCAGCATACCATAGAGAACCAATGTAGGAGGCAGTACCTACATAAAATAAATTTTCATCAGCAAAGAGTTCATTTATTGGAGATTCATCAATTATGGTCTCATAGCTTGAAAGACGAGACAAATGATCAGTCACTACATTCTCTACTCCCTTTTTATCTTGAATTTCAAGGTTAAACTCTTAGAGTAGGAGGATCCATCGAATCAAACGTGGTTTGACATCTTGTTTTGTGAGCAAATATTTCAATACTGCATGATCAGTGAAAACAATAACAAGAGATCCAACCAAATAAGACCTAAACTTGTCTAATGCAAAGACCACAACTAAGAGTTCTTTTTCAGTTGTAGTGTAATTTAATTGAGCATCATTCAAATTCTTGCTAGCATAATATATGACATGAGGTTTCTTGTCTTTTTTTTGCCCTAAAACAGCCCCAACCGCAAAATCACTAGCATCACACATCAGTTCAAACGGTAAAGACCAATCAGGAGCTTGCATGATTGGTGCAATTGTCAACAACCCTTTAAGCTTTTCAAAAGCTTCTTGACATTTTGATGTCCAATCAAATTGGACATCTTCTGACAACAAGTTACATAATGGTTTGGCAATGGTACTAAAAGAATGAATGAATCTTCGATAAAAACCAGCATGTCCTAAAAAGGATCTCACATCTTTCACAGTCCTAGGGATAGGTAATTTTTGAATGATTTCCACTTTTGACTTATCTACCTCTATTCCTTTTGAAGAGACAATGTGACCTAAGACAATGCCATGTGTCACAGTAAAATGACATTTCTCCCAATTGAGTACAAGATTACTCTCTTCACATCTTTCAAGGACTTTTTCTAAATGCATTAAACACAACTCATAAGAATCCCTATAAACTGAAAAATCATCCATGAAAACTTCTAAAAAAATTTCCACCATGTCACTAAAGATACTCATCATACACCTTTAAAAAGTGGTTAGTGCATTACACAAACCAAAAGGCATTCTTCTATAAGCATAGGTACCAAAAGGACAAGTGAAAGTGGTTTTTTCTTGGTCCTTTAAAGAAATCTCAATTTGGTTGTAACCTGAGTATCCTTGAAGAAAACAATAGAAAGCTCTTCCAGCTACTCTTTCAAGCACTTGGTCTAAAAATGGAAGCGGAAAGTGGTCCTTCCTAGTCACCATATTCAATTTACGATAATTAATGCACATACGCCATCCAGTTTGGATTCTAATTGGTACCAGCTCGTTATTTTCATTTTTCACTACCGTGACTCCAGATTTTTTAGGGACAACTTGGGTTGGACTAACCCATTTTGAGTTTACAATAGGGTAAATGATACTTGCATCAAGTAGCTTAAGCACTTCACCTCTTACTACTTCCTTCATGTTTGGGTTCAATCGTCTTTGCATTTGCCTCACAAATTTAGCCTCTTCTTCAAGATAGATTCTATGTGTACATAAAAGAGGGTTAATTCCTTTCAAGTCAGTAATTTTCCACCCAATTGCTTTCTTGTGTTTTCTCACCACTCTCAAAAGTTTTTGTTCTTGCTCTATGCTAAGTTTTGATGAGATCACAATAGGATATGATTCATCTTCCCCTAGAAATGCATACTTAAGATCACTCGGTAAAGTCTTCCTTTCTGGTTTATAAGGCTGGACAAGAGATGCCTCAACTTTCACATGGGGTGAAATCAAAGGCTCAAACGATGGGGTCCATTGACTTATTGACATAATAGGCATTGGATCTAGATAAGTCTCGAGTTCTCTTCCTCATCAACACATTCCAAAGAACAAAATCTTTCATCATGAATTAAAGTTCTCTTCAATGGATCCTTGATCTACACTCTCTCAAAGTGTTCTTGACAAACTGTTTGGATCAAATATACCTCTCTAATGTCCTCATGTTCCCCAATTTGTTTAGAGACATTGAATATGTTCATCTCCACAGTCATATTCCTAAAAGACAATTTCATCACCCCATTCACAGTTAATTAAGACATTGGATGTAGCTAGGAAAGGTCTCCCTAAGATGACTGGGATGAGAGCATTAAAACCTTAAATTGGTGTGGTGTCTAACACTACAAAATCAATAGGAAAGTAGAATTTATCTACTTGGACCAACACATCCTCAACGATACCCTTGGGAATCTTGATTGACCTATCAACTAATTGAAGGGTGATTCGAGTAGGCTTGATTTCTCCTAAACCTAATTGTTCGTAAACAGTGTAGGGTATTAAATTCACACTTGCTCCTAAATCCAACAAAGCTTGATCTATCTTATGACTTCCAATAATGCATGAAATGGTAGGACAATCAGGATCTTTGTATTTGGGAGGGGTCTTAAACTGGATGATGGCACTAGCATGTTCAGTCAGAAAGGCTCTTTCTTTCACATTCAATCTCATTTTGACTGTGCATAAATCCTTAAGAAACTTTACATAAGATGAAACTTGTTTAATTGCATCAAGGAGTGGAATATTGACTTTCACTTGTTTGAACAATTTATAGATTTCTGAGTTCATAAGATCATGTTTAGGTTTCCCTAACCTTTGTGGAAATGGTGCTCTAGGAACAAATTCTAAATCACTCACTTTAACATCAATTTTTGCTTGAATCATCTCCTTTCTCACTCATCTCTTTCTCACTCATCTCTTTCTCATTTATCTTGCCTTCTTTGTCACTCAAACTCTCATTTGTCACTTGTGTTTTGATTCCCTCTTCACTTTCCTTAGATTTCTCCACCACAATACCTCTAAGAATCCCAAAACCTATGGCTTTATCTACAATCTTTCCACTTCTAAGGGTGGTGATAGCTTGGACTTGTTCATAGTTTAAAGGTTCACTAGGTGAGGATTTATGTATATATATGGATTTTCAGAATCCATACCATGATATGTGGGAAGAAGTTGGATCACGCCTGATTTCAAATTGAAAGCTTGTTGGTTCAGGGGCAAGATAATACACGAAGGTGTACTTTGTCTAGCTGGGTGAAGATACTCTCTAAGAGTTCGAAAATTAGGTTGATCATTGAATTGTGGAGGTCCATTACCTTGAACACTCCCTTCACCCTCTACATCTTCAACATTAGCCATGATGAAAAATAATAATAATAATAATAATACTATAACAATTATATGAATATTAAAAGAAAGGAAAAAGAAAAAGAAGATTGCAAATAAAAGTAAATGAAATGTAAAAGATAAAGTAATAGCTCAAAAATAAAAATACAACAAATTAGAAAATTCACACTCCAACTAATAAGCAATATTAACAATAATAAACATTAAAAGATAATTATAACAAGCATGAATAAAGAGGCGGTAATACCAGCCAAGTACTTCAGATAATAAATATAAGAAAAATAATTATAATAAAATAACAAAAAATAACATAAACAAGAGGCGGTAATACCAGCCAAGTACTTAAAAAAAAAACAAACAAAAATAATACAACAAGATAAAATAAAATAAACAAGAGGCGGTAAAACCAACTTTATAATATAAACAATAAATATTATAAACTAATTAGAATAAACATCAAAAGAAAATGGTTGAACCAACCAAAAGCTAACAATTAGGAGTCCATTCCACAGTCCAATATCCGAAAAGTTGAGGTCAATTCTTTTGAGACGGTAAAACCAGCCATTTGATATTTTTTTTTCAACTTGTTTGAGGCAGTAAAACCAGCCAATTGATTTTTTTTATATGATTTTTTTTTTTAGTTTTCCAATAATCAAATCTAAATTTGTTACCTTTGCTTGCTAGCTCTCCGGCAACGATGCCAAAATTGCTTGACCGCTTTTTATTATTGGCTTGTTTTAACTCGCAAGTGCACGAGTGTGCGATGTAGCAATTAACTCGGTAAGATCGAGGTCATATCCACAGAGAGCTAGATCTGGAAATTAAGCTAGGTAACAAAAAAAAACTCAAGAGAAATTAAATTAACAATAACTTGGTTGAAAATAATTGATGGATTTGTTTTCAAAGATGAGAAAGTGTAAATAAATTTTAAATGACAAGAAAAAGTAAGTCTTGGTCCAAATCAATTTGAATGGTGATGTATTGGTGATTTCTTCAATATATATAAAATAACTCAACCCAATATCAACGATGGTGATATTAGATCAGAAGATATTACAATGAAGTTTAGAAAGATGAAAATTGATTATTGCTTAAGAATAAACAAGTACTTTCATATTAAGTAAGATATTGAATCAAGCAATCTCTATACCAAAACTAAAGTTTGTGCATAAAAATTCATGATTATAACATTACGTAAATGATTTCTAAAATTTCTTTGCAATAATAAATCATTCATGAAGAAAATGAGAAGATAAACATTAAGATTCATTCACATCCTAAAGAACTCACCTCAAACACCATCATCCTTGATTTGGATCTAAGAAAGAGATTAGCCAAGCATGATTATATATAAGAACACTTCAATAAACATGAAATAACTTGAATCAAACTGAAATAATAAGTTTTACAAACTAAAGAACCGAAATCTATAAAGAAGAACACAACACAATTTCAGAAAAAATTCGAACACAAATCTGACTCTAACTTTGGACAGCCATTTGACCCCCATAGAAGCCTTTTCTTGAGATGTCTATTAGAGACATATTGATAGGAAATTCTGTCACCTTTCCAGATAGTTAAAGAACAGCTCATTTGGATACCTGAGTCAAAAGTTATGGACAAAACACTGAAAGGTGTTCTGAAAAATCAAATCAGGACAACTTTGCAACCACTTTGGTGCACGTTTTTCTTCTTCATTTATGAGCTGTCTCTTTCTTCTTTTTGACCCAAAATAATATAAAAATGTCCCCTCCAGCTTTCCATCCATGTTCTTGCCTTCTTGGAGCAATGGATTACCTAAAATAAATCAATTGTTATTTATTGTGTGGACATGTAAGATCATGGATTGTGTTTAGGCTGATTTGAAGGTTGATTTGGGGTTGATTTAGGGCTGATTTTGGGCTGAATTTAAGCATCAAATAAGTATACAAATGTACCTATTATTTGGGCTAAGATTGACATTGAAACCTTGAGTGTTTAATAGTTGAAGTTTGCACACAACATAAGGCAAGTTTGGGCTTAAAATAGATCATATGATATTCTTTTCTAGAATTGGAATAGAATTGATTTTTAGGACAAATTTGGAGCACTTATTTGAACCAAGATTTGCTTCAATCTTCAACTAAATGTCTCTTCAATTCTTTGTTCTGAATTCCAACGTTGAATTTTCTGAATTAATTCATTTAAGCTCCAAAAACTAATTGAAACATTAAAACAAACTTCATTACTAAAAAGCACATCAATTATTATAAAAAAAAACCAAATAAAAACAATAAATACATATGTAAAATAAGAGACTTAATGACACTTTTGATGCACAATCAGTAACAACTAAGTTTGGTTTCGTAGCCTCCATAACTTAAGCAATTAAGCCCGAAGAGGTGTTTTAACACATAATACCCTAAAGTCAACTGATTTGGAAGTTATTGGCCTAGTGATTGATACATGAGTTAAGGAGAAAAGGTTAAGGGAATCAAACATTACACTATCTATGTATCAGTATCTGCAACCCGAGTTATTAAGCTCGTATATGTGTCTCAACACCTAATGACCAAAGACCAACTGGTCTAGGAGTCATTAACTAAAAGCTCGTTACATGGTTTAAAGATGCATTGCGTTTGATTTATATGTATATATATTAAAAAAAGAAAAAAAAATAATCCCAACCCAACAAAGTTAACCTTAAACATTAGAATAAAATTTTGTTTTCTTCCAATTAAAGCCCCATAACTATATGTTGATATATTGAGCACATGAAAAGAAGGTTTGTTAATATCTTGTTCCAACAGTATGAAGTAGATATATAAATTTAAATTTAATGAGAGTTTATTTTTTTGGATAGATTAATAAAAGTTGAATGATGAATATCTTACTTTGTAAAACTTATAAATTATTTTTCTATTTTAACGCTTTGATTATATGGACGAGTAATAGGGTGTGATTAATACATAAAAGTGTATTTTTATCAAAGTTTTATATCATCATTTTGCACTTGAAGTATCAATAACTCCTTAACTAGAGCATGTTTTATAATAGCATATCTAATAATATAAGATACCTTTAATTTATGGTAAATATTCATCTTAAATGTAGGCCTATCATATAAATCAAGAGATTGATTGATGTTTTTAACTATTGAAATTGAGAAGACAAAGAGAGGGCTAAGCTTAGAAAAGAGATGTTGGTTCGGTCCAAACTGGAACACTGTTTAGTCATTGGGTCATATCTAAAGTTATAAAACTTGGACTTAGGTATGCTCTATATGGATGGAAAGCTAAAACATAGATCTAAAACTTTCATTAGAGTTCAAGATTCAAAAAGTCCATTTTTAAGTTCAAATTATAGCAACAATAGAGAAGTCAAAATTTGTCTTGCAGCCCGGATACTGTTCAATGTTCAGCCTATATCTTAAGTTATAGAAGTCCAAATGCATTGATTTTTTTATTGGAAAGCTGAGACAATTTTCTAGAACTTTCATGGGACAATCTGTTCAAATTATGATATTAACAATGATGTTTTGTTCAGACAAGAAGATAAAGACTGTCACTAAGTCAAGAGTTACCTACTCACTCAAAAATTAGTCATCCAATCAATAGTTCTGAATTTTGGCCTATAAAAGGAGGTATTTTCCATGCATTTATGTATCTTGGTTTTTAGATCAAGAACATATTCTTGCTCTCTTTCTTTATATTTTTGTAATGTTTAAGTTTTTTTTATTAATCTCTTGTTTATGCCTTTCATTTCTTTTACTTAATTAACTTTATCTTATTTATACTTTTATTTTTTTATTTATGTTTCTCTTCTTCATTATGTTTAGCTAAGTTTATTATGCAAAAGTGAAAAGATTACACTAATGGTGTAAGAATAAGTATATTGTAAACTCAACATCGACTTTAATGTTTAATACTAACATTTGTTGTATTTGTTATCTTGTTCATTTTTAATACTTTCCTTCTTAAATGGTTAATCTAGATTTATGTTGTATAATACTTGATACAACAAATCCTTGACACTTTCATAACCCAACCATATGTTATAACCTACATATGTGCTATGAAAGGAACTTGATTTATTGTTAACATAAGTTATAATCATGAATACTTAACAACATTTATAAGTATTAGCATTATTCGAATAAGATAACTAATGTAATTATATTAACAATTTATAATCCGATTGGAACCTTCTTTGTGTGTGGTTTCCAGCTGAGTAATAAAAAGAGTTTATCCTATACTTGTTTGAAATACCATTAGTGGATCCTCTAACCTTGATATTTATTTTTATCATTGTTTAATCCTCACATTAATCTTACAACCTCAAAGTCATGTTTAACTTCTTATTATTGTTGTCATTGTTGTTCTTATTGATTAGTACTTAAAAGTGCATTTTTATCAAGGTTTTATATCATCATTTTGCACTTGAAGTATCAATAACTCCTTAACTAAAGCATGTTTTATAATAATATATCTAATAATATAAGATACCTTTAATTTATAGTAAATGTTCATTTTAAATGCAGGCCTATCCCATAAATGAAAGGATTGATTGATGAATTTAAGAACTGAAATTGAAAGGATAAAGAGATGGCCAAACTTAGAAAAGAGATGTCGGTGCAATCCAAACCGGAATACTATTCAGTAATTAGGTCATATCTGGAGCTATAGATCTCAGATTTAGGTCTACTTTATATGGATAGAAAGGTAAGATATAGGCCTATAACTTTCATATGGATCCCAAGATCTAAAAAGACCATTTTCAAGTCCAAATTGTAGCAACAACAAAGAAGCCTGAATCTGTCTTACAGCCCGAGCACTGTTTAGTATTTTGGTCATATCTAGAGTTCTAGAAGTCGAAATGAGCTGAATTGTTTACATACGAAAGCTAAGATAATTTCCTACAACTTTCATGTTTTCAAGTGGCTCCAATTTTGACGTTATCAATGACGTTGTGGGCAAATAAGAGAAGATAAGGATTGTCACCAAGTCAAAAGTTGGTCACCCACTCATCAATTAGTCATCTAATCAGTAGTTCCCAATTTTGGCCTATAAAAGGAGACATTTGCCATGCATTTAGACATCTTGGTTTCCAGATCAAGATCATGCTCTTGCTTTCTCTCTTTGTATTTTTTTGTAATGTTTATGTTTTGCTTTCATTAATATCAAGTTTATGCTTTTCATTTTCTTTCATTTGCTTTGTTAACTCTTATCTTATTTATGTTCTTATTTTGTTTATTTATTTTTCTTTCTTTCATTATGTCTAGCTAAGTTTATTATGTCAAGGTGAAAAGGTTGCACTAATGGTGTAAGAATAAGTATAGTGTAAACTTAATATGGACTTTAATGTTTGATACTAACATGTTTTGTATTTGTTATCGTGTTCACTCTTTAATACTTTGCTTGTTAAATGACTCATCTTGATTTATGTTGTATAACACTTGGTACAACAAATGCTTGGCACTTTCATAGGTCATACTATATGGTATAACCGACACCTGAGCTATGAAAGGAACTTGATTTGTTGTTAACATAAGTTATAATCATGAATGCTTGACGAGATTTATAAGTACTAGTATTAATCAAATAAGATGACTAATGTAATCATGTTAACAATCTATAATCTGATTGGAACCTCCTTTGTGTGTGGTTTCCAATTGAATAATAAGAGTTTATACTATACTTGTTTGACATACCATTAGTGGAACCTCTAACCTTGACATTTGTTATTATCATTGTTTAATCCTTACGTTAATCTTTCCATCTCAAAGTTCTCACCAACTTCTTCCTTTTCTTTTTTTTCTTCTTCTTCTATTATTATTATTATTATTATTATTACAACTACTACTACTACTACTATTATTGTAATTATTGTTATTGTTGTTATTACTATTATTATTGTTGTTATTACTATTATTATTGTTGTTGTTGTTACTATTGTCGTTTATAATTTGTACAATTAACCTCTCTGTGGTTCGACCCCGGTCTTGCCGGGTTATTTATTACTTCGACACTCCTGCACTTGGGAGAAGACATCAATCTTTTAGTCGTGTCAAGTTTTTGGCATCGTTGCTGGGGACGTAAGTTTTGTATAAATTATAATTTTTATTTTCTCTTTTCACTTTTTTTGTATATAACTTTGTTTCTTTTCTCTTGTTTCTTCTTCTTTTGTTTTCTATTTCCTTTTATTCTATTCCTACACGTGCATGAGAGTGTGGTCATGTACATCAAGTGGTAGACTTTGTAGGGTATCCTCATCATTTTCAGAAAATATGGCCGAAGAAGATAATCAATCACTTCATAATGAGAATAATGAGAATAACCGTGCTAAAACACTTAGAGACCATATGAATCCCACAAGAACAAGTGCACCATCATGCATAGTTTTTCCTCCCGATGCATCTCATTTTAATTTTAAGCCAGGCATTATTCAACTTTTACCTTCTTTTCATGGCTTAGAATTGGAAAATCTATACTTGCATTTAAGGGAATTTGAGGAGGTTTGCAACACATATAATAATTTAAATTGTAGCATGAACACTATGAGATTAAAGCTTTTTCCTTTTTCATTAAAAGATAAAGCTAAAACATGGTTATAAAATTTGAGACCAGGATCCATTCGTGCTTGGGATGAAATGCAACAACAGTTTTTAAAGAAGTTTTTCCCATCTCATAGAACAAACTCTTTCAAAAGATAAATCACCACTTTCACTCAAAAACCAGGAGAAACAATTTACCAATGTTGGGATAGGTATCGAGACTTACTTAGTACTTGCCCTCATCATGGTTTTGAAACATGGAGACTTAGTACTTGCCCTCATCATGGTTTTGAAACATGGAGATTGGTTTCACATTTCTATGAAGGGTTAACACCTAGAGATAGGCAAATAGTTGAATTAATGTGCAATGGAACTTGTTAGCTGAAAATGCTCAAAATTGGGACACCGCAAGTACTTATGAGGCACCGAGTAAAACTCAACCTCATACATCTAGTGAAGGTATGTACAAACTTAGGGAAGATCATGACCTCCAAGCAAAATAATAATTATTATCTAAATATTAACTTACTAGCTTTTTTTTCCGTCCATTTTTTTCATTTGTTTTTTTATTTAGTCCTTTGATATTATACTTATTAGTTATTGGGATTTGTTATTTGTTTGATTTTATTTTTATAAGTTTATTTTGGTCTTGAAAATTATTTTGATGTTGAGTTGATGCTTAATTTTGCAAAAAAAAAATAATTATTTTTGTTGTTTGAAAAAATAAAATTAAATTAAAAGATCAAAATTAACAATGCGAAATAAAAAGTCTTTTTTCTTTTGTTTTAACGTTTAGTCTCCACATTTGAAAAAAAAAAGCCTTTAGGATTTGCCAACTTTCATTTTTGATCCTTTTAGTTTAGACTATAAACATTTTAGTCCAATAGTTCATTTTCTTTGCAAAAAGAGAGAAAGTTATTGATTCTCCATGTTTCAACAACAAAAAAGGGAAATCTTAGTATTAACTAGTTCCATTCGTTAAGGAGAGTTTCACTGAGGTATTTTTGAAACTCTATCATACTAAAATAAAGTAAATTGATGTTGAGAAAAAATTTCTTCTAGTTCAATTTTGTGTTTATGGGTTGTTTTTTGAGTTTTTCTAGTATTGTTAAATTGATTTTTTTTTGTTCTAAAAGTATTTATTAGATATTTTTAGATTAAAAAGGGTTGAAAAATTATTTTTAGGTCCCGAAACTCCTCCCCAGATTTTTCAACCACCAAATAGTGATTGAATTCTAGATAAAGCAATGACATGTCCTTTCATGCAAAAAACAACATCTAATTTTTGTTCTTTTTAATAAAACATCAATAAGATGAATGAACAACTTAAAAAATTAAAAGAAGAAGAAAGGGACTAGTGTGAGGGTATTAATAAACTCATGCACATGTGCTTATTTTTTAAGGCCTAAACGTTGGGCTTATAGACTAGCTTTCTAGAATGTTTTTCTTTCTTTTCTCAACAATTTAAATTAATTTAAAAAAACTAATTAAAAATACATTTTGTATATTTTTAATTAAAATTTAAACTAAGTACAAATATATTTAGAATTTATTTTATTTACAATAGTTTGATTTTTGTTGTGTTTTCAATTATGATCATACAAATTTTTTTTTTTTAATTAGAAATCATTCTTTTTGTGGAATCCATCATAATCATTTTTTATTTGATTTTTTTAACTGTAAGTTTCAACTTTTGTTGTCCTATTATTAAATAAATAATTGTTTTAAAAGAAATTATTAAATATAGTTTGGTCTATTATTCAAATCGCGAGTTTAATAAGTTATTTTAAGTTGTTTAAAGATTTTGTTATTTTAATATTATAAAAAATATTATCTTGAAATAATTTTTTTAGTAAACCTAAAAATTTATTTATTTTTTGCATAAAAAATTATATGAGCTCATCTCCTTCGTAGAATCATGTTGGAAAGATTTGTCACCTAAGCCTCAAAGTATTGATTGATAGATAAAGAATCCATCTTAACTTAATGTTAAAATCTATATTTCTTAAATTATTTTTATAACCATCAAATATAAAGTTAAGTACTTATATTGTTAGGGCTCTTGATTTTGAAAAAAAAATAAAAAAAAATAAAAATCATTGAAGCTACCTTGAAAAATTACAATAAAAAAATAATTAACAAAAGCTAATTGAAGAGGAAAAAACCATTATTCATTATGAGAGAATTCATTGTTAATTGAAATAGTGTAAAGATCAATTTTTATTCTTCTAAAAGAATTTGATTAATTGGTTATCAGGAGTCATATTATTTTTTTATAAGTTTTATTAGTCATTATTAAAATGATCAGGTCTTTTTTCATTTAAAAGTATAGTATAATGACTAAATTAATTGGAATGATCTTATTTAACTGGTATCCATAGGCTTTTTTATATTTTCATTCTAATTTTTTTAATTATTATCAAGTTGACTAAAAAGACAATTAAATATTTTAATAAATATAAAATATAATTTAAAAATCAAATTTGGCTGGCATGTGCTAATAGGTGGCTGGCATTTATGGTCTTTTGGTGATGCATGCTGTGTTTTTAGACATCCAAATGATAGCTTTTGTGATGATATTGAAAGCATCAAGACATCTCTTTTCATGTGGTGCACATGTTGTCATTTATGTGACAGTGTTTTGTCGACAATATTTTTTCTTTTATTTTTCTCTCCTCTCCTTAATATTATAGTTGACCATTTAAAGTTTCAGAGTTCTCCTCTCATTTACTGATATTTCAGTTTTAGTACTCATTTGTTTTATTTTAATTTGTTTTCTTGGTCCTTTTGTGAAATTTTAATTTGTTTTTAATTTCATCCTTAAGTCTATGATTGTGATTTGTCATTTTAAATTTGGGTTCTTTTAAATAATTAAGCTTCGTCATTTCTCTTATTTTTTTCTTTGTTAGGTTATCTCGTTTATATGATTCAACTTGCGAGGTTTAACAGTTTTATCTACGTTTGTAAGTATTTTATTTTTTGAAATTTTTTTATTGACTGAGATTTTTTTTTAATTTTATCATTATACAAGGGGTGAAAAAAAAAACAAAAAAAATTGAAAACTTATTAGAATATTTTAAAAAATATTCAGTTTGGTTGATTTTAGTTTTATAAGCCTGAAACTGAAAAACCAAACCGAAAAAATAAAAAAATCAAACCAAAAAAATAAATCAAACCAAAACCAAACCTATTAGAAAGTCCAAAAAATAATATAGTAATTGGTTTTTAATATAAAATAACCGAACCTAGCCAAATTGCACCAAAATAGAACCGAATAGAACCAAAACCAGCTTGTTAGGTTTCAATTTTTAATATAAAATAACTGAATCGAAACCGATCAGTTTGAATTAATTTCAATTCGATTTTGATTTTATTTTTTTGTATTTTATAAAATTTTATTTTGATTGTTTTTATAGGTAAAAACTGAATCGAACAAAAAATAATCACCCTAAATTATACATTTGGGTTATTGAGAATTTACCATTACTATTTTTTAATTTGTTTTTAATGAAATTGGTGTGACCTAATAATGTGGATTGTGAGTTTTACATGATATTTTAGCTTGACTTGATACATATTTTTTAATTTTATTATTTAATATTAAGTTATATTAAAATTTAATTTTTTAATTTTTTACAAGCATTCCTTTTGTTTTGGACATTGTTGTCACTATGTCAAGATAAAATCAGTCTATTTATTGTCCTTAATTTTTTGTTATATAATTAAATAAAATCATCTTATTGAATTTAATATAATCTATAATTTGAGTCATGAATTATTATTTTTTTAAGTGTGAATTTAATATTATAATGTAATATGCTTTTCAAATATGTTATTCATAAATATATTAAAATAATTTTTTGCTTTTCAAATATGTTATTCATAAATACATTAAAATAATTTTTTTAATTTTTAATTTTTAATATTAACAAAGTAAAATTATATATATATATATATATATATATATATATATATAATTATTTCTTCTTAAATAAACACACTTATAAGATTGGCGGTTCGAAAAAACTCGAGGAGTCACCGTCAAAAACAAACCTAATTTATTTCCTGTCGGCTAACATGAAGCCGCGTCGGGCTCAATTGAAAATTTTAAAGAGAAAAGTACTTTTTTTTTTTTCTCAAGTCAAAAAACGAAAGAATTGTTTTGTTTGATCTCCAAGTTTTTATTAGCTGCAATTCATTTCGCGAAAAGAAATCAAACAAACAAATATATAAAGAAAAGAGAAGTCCCCAATTCTTGGGTTTCAAGTTTTTTGGGTAGCTGTTTGACCAAATCAATTCAAAGAACCCTTCAAAACTGAATATCTTTTCGCTATAACTTGAAAAACTAAACAAAAAAATACGTTCTTGATTTCATTTCCCAAGCTTTTCTTTTTCTTTTTAGAGAGAGAGAGAGAGAGTATAGCATCAAATCAAATGGCAGCATCATCACTTGGCCAGACCGAGATCAACTGGGACAAGTAAACTACCTTTTCACTTCGTCTTTTATCATGGATTGATTATTGCTCTTCTTTTTCGTTTTGTTACCGGGAAAATGAACCTTGTAATAGACCCACATGAGGTTTTTGCTTCATTCCCTTATGGCACTAATATGAGATGTTTTTGAATCGTTGTGCATTTATTATGGATGATTTGAGGAACCGAGAAACTAGCTTGATGAGCTAGGTTTCGGTTTTTTTTTTCCTGAAACGAATTGTAAGGTGACTTGATTTTCATTTTTAAGTGGGTTTAGGGAGTATTTGTGATTATAATGAAGATTTTCATGATGGGAAATGTCAGATTTGAAAATTTTTATTTTTTTAAATAATTAAACAGTATAGTTCATTCATCTCTAGTTGGCTTGTTTCCACTACCTGTTATTTTGCAGGCTCGATAAGTCTAAGTTTTATGTTGTGGGAGCGGGAATATTTACTGGGCTTACAGTTGGTTTATACCCAGTGTCTGTTATAAAAACTAGACTTCAGGTTGCTACGAGGGATACTGTTGAGAAAAGTGCATCTTCTGTTATTAGAGGCATACTGAAAACAGATGGGGTTCCTGGTCTCTACAGAGGGTTTGGTACTGTCATCACTGGTGCAGTTCCTGCTAGGATTATCTTTCTTACTGCATTGGAGACCACGAAAGTGACTGCTTTCAAGATGGTTGAGCCATTTAATTTCTCTGAACCAACACAAGCAGCCTTAGCAAATGGTATTGGTGGCATGACAGCGTCTCTTTGTTCTCAAGCTGTCTTTGTTCCCATTGATTTGGTATGTGATTCTTGTTCTTTTTAGCATTCATCCTCTTGTAAAAATGAGGAAAATAAAAGGAGCTTCCAAGGGATGTTTATTTATCTATACGTTGTGGTTTGAATTTCACGTTATGTAGGAGAAACCTTAATTTTTAGCTAGCAATTCATATTTTTATGTCTTTAATAAAATCCATGAAGCAAAATGTTAGTGCGTTATCAGATGACCTCTGGTGCACAACAATTACGATCAATTCATAAGGATTTGCATCTAACCTCTGCACTATACTTAGCAAAGTCTTACAAACCCATGATCCCCTTTTTTTTCTTTTTCCCCGGAGAGAAAAAAAGGTAATAAAAATGCTGAATTTCTTTGTAGTGATTCTGTTCAGATTAGCCAAAGGTTGATGGTACAAGGATATTCTGGCCATGAGAAGTATAATGGGGGTCTGGATGTTGCTCGCAAGATTATAAGGACTGATGGCATCAGAGGATTTTACAGGGGGTTTGGTCTGTCAGTCATGACTTATTCACCATCTAGTGCTGTATGGTGGGCGAGTTATGGCTCAAGCCAACGCATCATCTGGAGGTGAGAAATGAGATGGCTTTGCTTATTTTTCTGTCTTCTCATTGGAGAGGCATTGATTTGCCTTCAGATTTTAGTTTTGGGACTTAGGATCTAGATTGAACTGAAGGAATTTCTTAATAATATATTTGAGTTTCCTCAATCCTCAATGTCCTCTACCCTGAGGAGGGCATCCTAACTCCGGTGAAAAGTTCCTGGAATGTATGCTTAACTGATGTCAAATGACACATAGGAATACTGATAGTGGTTATAGACAGACAGAAGCACTGTGAGGTTATGAATAGTTGGCTATGCTGCATGCACACAAGTATACAAGTACTAGCGGCTGTGATCAAAACCTTGTTTGTGAACTTGTGCATTCTCAACCTTTTCTGATAAAGTTGCTGATTGTTTTGGTTAGGCTTTTAGGCCAGGGTACTGATCGTGAGGAAGCTGCTCCTAGCAAGTCAACTATAATGCTAGTTCAGGCTACTGGAGGAATTATTGCGGGAGCTACAGCTTCCTGCATCACAACCCCATTAGATACAATTAAGACTCGTTTACAGGTATCCTTGAACCTGCTTAAGGTTTAGCCACTGCCTTGTTTCATTATTTTCTTTCTGCTCCTTTTGCATCATGCTTTAAGTGCACAGACAACCTGCAAACCAGTACCTATGTAACCTTGGAAGAGAAATCCTAAGCATTACAGTGATTTTTAGCTTCAAATACTCTGTCAAATAAAAAGACATGAAGCTTAAGTTTCCAGCTAGACTTTTTGGCAGTTGGCTATGCGACTTAATGTTTACCATTTTCTCTATGGCTCACTCAATTGAATAATTATCTGCAGTGTTTTCTCACCTCCCTGGCCCTCATTTTTTCTTTTTCAAATTTCCTAGAACTTTTGATGCCACTACTTGCAAATAAATCTTTTTTCTGGGCTAGATGAGAACTTTTATTTTGTTAACATTTCTCCTTTTGCTATTGGATTTATGCTTCTTCATAACCCATGCCTAATTTTGGGTAATTTAGAACCTTGCTTGAATTTTGACTTGGTGCAAAAAACATAATTGAAAAAAGAAAATGTAGCTCATATAAATGCTGAAGTCATTTCTGATAATGTATTGTGGAAAAAAGAAAATTTGGAGGCCATTGCTTGATGCAATATTAAAGTTTTGGACTTGGAGTTACAATCATAAGGTTTTCCTAAATTCTCCATCCTGCAATCTGAATTTAATGGGGATTTTGTTGTAATTCGACTTTAAAAGAAGCTTATATCTTATATGGTTGTAGTTCCTTGTTTTCTTTAATATATATTTCATTTCTGCTTACTTTGTTAATTTTTATTTTTATCAGTTCTGCTCGTACTATTGGGTTTACCCTTATTCATAACACTTGCCTTTTTTTGGGAGCTCACATCCTTGTTTTTCTATAATTTGATGGAAAAACATCATTGAAAAAGGAAAATATAGCTCATAAAATACTCTTGAAATAAATGCTGGAGTCTTTTCTGAAAAAAGTATTTTGAAAAGAGTAAATCAGAGGCCATTGCTTGGCGCGATGATAAAGTTTTGGGCTTAGGCCTACAACCACAAGATTTTCTCTAAATTCTTCATCCTGTGGGGAATTTGTTGTAAACCAAGCTTAAAAGGAGCTTCTATCTTCTTTGGTTTTAGTCTCTCTGTTTTTACACACACACACACACTTCATTTCTGATGACTTTGTTGTTTTTATTGTTAGGTGATGGGACATGAAAGAAGAAGCTCTGCAAGACAAGTTGTTATAAACTTGATTAAGGATGATGGTTGGACAGGCTTCTACAAAGGGTTGGGTCCCAGATTTTTCAGCATGTCAGCATGGGGAACCACAATGATATTGGCCTATGAATATTTGAGTATGCATTCCTTCTTCTCTTTCACCTTTGGTGTTATGTGTATATATCTTTTTTCATACAATGAGATTATTATGTGAGAATTTTAACATTGTTAATTTCTGATTTTGGGGCTTCAAACAACAATATGGTTTGCAAGTAGTTGGCTGCATTTCATAATCTACCCTCTAAATTCCTTCCTTGTCCCGTTAGCTCCTATTGGAATGGCCTAAACCTTGTATCTGCATTCTGGGGGGTCTTTTCTTTCGGTTGTGTGAATTGTATTTTGGAATCTGTTTGATTTGGCATATTTTGAGCAGAACGAATTAAGTTTTATCCTCATATAATGTGTTCTTACTTGATTGAGCACATATTCTTTGGATTGTATTGTCACTCATTTGAATACTGACTAAATAGGGTTTACAGTTAGCTTAACATACAATAACCATTCATACCATCATCAAAGTATAACTTGTAACTAGTGCATAGGGGAAGCTTAATTGACTGGATGAATCAAATGGCTTCTATATCTGTTATGTACCTTTGGGCCTCTACTGCCTGGATGCTGAACTTGAGTGTTGGAGTGGCCCGTATTCCTCAAGAGCTGGTACATTTGAGAACTCTGAAACCAGAAGCTGATCACTGGGTGTCTATAAGTTGTATGGAAATATTATAATTGAAATTATTCAAGTAAAAAGTTGGTGCAATCAGTATTTGATATGCTTGAAAGCTGATTTGGGGCTCTATTGTAGTACCTCAGATATGGTCAAAAGATGCTTCTTGGAAGGCGGTAGCTAAGATAATCAGTTAAGACATCTGGTGTTGGTGCTTCATGAAATGATGTTTACCTTTTCTTCATCCCTTTCTTTTTCTAAACATTATTTACAAGTTGAAGTTCATTTGATTAGTTCTTTTTCTCTGAGAAATTCAAGCCTAGAAGATGAGCGGTGGCTTAGAATGTCGTGAAAAAAATCAGTCCCATATTTTAAATTTGCGAAAACATTTAACTTATAAAATATATAAAAAAAAAGTATATGGTTTAATTGATTTTTTTATTTAAAAAATAAATTAAAATATTTTCTATGATGTGCACTGAGGTATCATTTGATATTGTGGTAGTGGTTGTTTTTTTAAAGTGTTTTTTTATTTGGAAATTCATCAAAATAATATTTTTTTTATTTTTAAAATTCATTTTTGGCATCAGCATATCAAAACTATTCAAAAATATTAAAAAAAAATAATTTTAAGCAAAAATAAAAATTTCAGAGTTTTGCTAAACAGTGATTGGGCCACATTCCCAATTGCTACCTTATTATGGGCTTGAAGGAGTAGTGATGTATATAGTTAAACTTTGACCTGCCCCATTTTTTCTTTTTGCCTATTTATTGAAGTCAAAACTCTTAGTTCATTTATGGTGACCCGTTTATAGCTTAAAGTAAGGGAAATGTCTGACTGGATGCGAAGAATGTGTGCATATTAACATGATTATTGGAGAAGTTGCCAAAATTTAACTATATACCTATTCTTCTAGCATAATTTTTAGATACATCTCGAGAGTTTGAGATTTTTCTTGGCTGAGAGCTACCTACAAGGTACTTGAATGGTCTGTTAACAATTCCCTGATATGTGACCCAGGCCTCTCCTGTTTTTGCAACTTCAATGATGATGACCACAGTTCACTTTTGGAGGGCTTTGATTTGATAAATTTGTTCAGGTGGTTTAATTTAGGACCTGCTATCTAATATCAGACTGCATGTCTGCTTGACTATTTTTGTTCGTGATCTTGTTAATAGTTTGCTTGTTGTTTACATTTGTTTTTCTATGCAATTATGTTTTAATTGCTATATAATTGTATGTCACCAATATGCTAAGTTTGAGGATACCTTGCTTTTCTCCATTCAGAGCGGCTGTGTGTAAAGGATGAATAGATGTGAACCTGCTATTGCTCAATGTAGAGATTTGGGTCTGAAGCTGGCTCCATCAAGTTATCTTTGGAACTGGTTGTTTTACACATGCAGAAGAGTTTTTCTTGTATTCATAACCCTGATACAGCATTGTTGGTCTTTAGCATTATCATACTATTGAGGAGCCAACCTCATGGCTATTGAATCTGGATTAGTTACGATATTTTGAAGACTTTTTAATCCATCTGAGATTCCAGGCACAGATGTTTTGACTCTCCCCAGGAATGCAAGGTTAGGACAAATGAGTCAATCAGATGCTCTGCAGGTGTATCCTTGTAGCAAAATATTATATTTGCTAGATGCAATTATAATGTGATTTTTCCATTTTGAACTCACAGAATTATTTTTGCATTATCTGGAAGACCACAGAGATAATTGTTTTAGCTGAAACAGTTGTATGTCTGAACAAAATCTCTTCCATAATAAAGTTTGATTACTCATTGAATTCAATGCCAATATTTGGTCCGCTGGTTTCATGCAAGAGTTGCAGGTTGTTCAAAATGGTAGTTATTTGGGTTCGGGTGATTTAAGCGCTCGCTACTGCAATATCATCAGTGAGAGAAACCAGCAAGGGAAAATTGTGCTCAATATCATCCGTATGCTGTGTTAGCCTCAGACTTGCTTCGTGCGAAAGCTTGCCAAAGATGCTGCAGTTCACTGAAGGTATTGTTTACAGCAGTTGCCTCAGACTTGCTTAGTGCGAAGGCTTGCCAAAGATGCTGCAGTTCACTGCAGGTATTGTTTACAGCAGTTAACATGCCGTGCATCTGCTTGCAGAAATCAATTGTTGCCAGCTTCCACCTTGGAGAATTAGGAGGCAATGTTGGATTGTGTTGCAACAAAGTGCTCAATTTGTGATGAATGAAGGTGTAATTTTTGCACTTTAATGTTAGAAGGAAATGCTTAAAATCCATATTGATTTAATCATCTTATTTCTAGAGAGCAATGAAGATAAATGGAAAATAAGAATTGAGATTTAATAAACTCATCATGCCTTAACCAACAGGGTTATTATCATTTACTTACACTCTTAGGCCCTTATGTATCTTGGCAATCTCATTGCCTAATAGGTTTTTCGAGAACAGCAGAAAAGAAAAGCTCATCTCCATCCTTATCTATCTTTGGCACCACTTTCCATAGTAGTTTCTTGTAGCTCAGGCTTGCAAACTCATCCAAATACAGCTTCATGACCTCTTTCGAACAGAAGAAACGATCCACCCAAAGGATCCCCTTTGGTCGAAGAGCACGGTCCCAATCAAACAACACAAATTGGAGAAGTTCCTTCCCAATCCAACCATCCAAGAAGAGAGTAGAATGAATGATATCGAGTGTGTTGTCAAAGAATGGCAATCTTGATCCAATCGATAGATATAGAGGCAAGAGGCCTCGTAGTGCAATCACCTCGTTAAAAGGGGCCCCTAAATTTAAGGTTGCTGATGCAATAGTAACATTTCTTTCCTTCATAAGTGCAGCAAATGTGCCGGTTGTGGGGCTAAAATCAAGTCCAATACGAATCTCTCTTGGCTTCAATGCTAGAACTTGATCAATGGTGAACTCTGCTGAAATAGACTCATTAGTTGAGATCTCCCATCTCCGTTTCGAAAGATCGAAACAGTCTTCACATTTGAAGAAGCCTCTTCTGCCTCTTGTTTCGTTGGAAACAAGACAAGAGTAGCCTTTGCATTTATAATGACTCCACAAGATATTATCATCCCTAGGTTGGGTCCAAAGAGAGGAGTTCACAGGAAATGGCTTGTTGTAGTTTGGAGATGCTCTTGACAAGCATCTCCTTCTGGGCAATGGATCACATCCACTGGTAATAAGTTTTTGAGCCAAGTCCCAATCATCTGGGCACATACCATACACTTTGTAACTCATGAAACGCTTTATAGTTGTGGCCATATGGGCACATGTTAAGCCAATGGAAGGACTGATTGCCTCCACCCCAAGAAAGTTCTTCTTGCCGCTTGGCCTGTTGAGTTTTGGAGAGGTATATTCATGAAGCTCACCTGTGTTGAATACCTTTGCACCAGGTGCTTCTTGATCTTCACCTTCCCCAGCTTCACTTAAATCTTCTTCCACCCTGCTCATTCCATCTCCACTAGCAGGAGCATTGCCTGATATGCTGGAGAGGCTGTTAACAAGCTTGTCCACTGATACGGCTATGCGCAGAACTTGATCAGAAAATTTTGCTACTTTTGATTCTGAGCTTTCATTGTGAAGCTGCCCAAGCAAGGCTCCTAGTTGGGTCTGCAAATTGGAGATTTGGCTATGAAGTGAATAGGGAAAAACGACAGGGGTGTGGGGGATATCATTCGCGCTGGTGTCGAAGAACAAGTGAGGTAAAGTGTTGGTGTCGAAGAAGTGAAGATAAGAGACATCGGAACTCAAGATGACAACTGTGAGGAGGCTGATGAGCAAGAGAGGACATAGCATTGTAAGAAGGCCTCCAGGACGGCACTGTAGAGACCTTGAGCTGCTTTTCTTCAGCATCTTCTAAGACGAGTGTCTTTCTTCCTAGAATTGCCTTGAGAAGATTGCATTTTGAATTCAATCTCTCCTCCTCTTTGACAAATTACAGGCTCAGATCCTGATGTTAATCTTATTTTAATGTTTTTAGTTTCCCTAGATTCTTCATTTCACACATTACTATCACTAAACTACGTGACAGGCAAGTTTCTTGATCTTGGATGGTGTTAAACTAATACAAGTAGCTGATTTCTTGGCTTAAAAACCCTGAGCACAGATCAAGCAACGCCCTGTCCCAGTGTTACAAGCCCTTCGTATTTACTATTCATTCGCTTGTATCAAAATGAAATCAATATTAATTGCTGTTTTTTTTTTAATTTAAAATTTATTTTTAAATATTTAACACCATGTATGTATTTATGTCTGATTTTATGTATATATTATGTATGTGTTTAGTTTTGATCAATAAAAAAAGGCATACAACTATTATTTATTAAAAATAAATAAATTAGAAGAGTCAATAACAATCAACGTACATTGGAAGGGTAGTTAAAGAGTTTATATAAAAATCATAAAATAAGTATTAATTAATGAGAGAAATATTATTTTGAGCAAATAATAAATAATGGAAAAGAATTTTTTTTTTTAAAAAAAAAAGGAAATTGGGATGGGATGCGGGCCACACCTCGCTTGGACGGGGCCAATTCCACGTGTTTGGGTTGGATGCACGTGGCCTAGCCACTTCAAAACAAAAGATGGATGTTATTTTATCCGTGATTAGTGATGCGTCACCGTTTCTAGGAGAAAATTAGGGGCCACTCTCCAAAACTAATTGCAAAAATCTAAAACATGATGGTATACTTTGATTTAATATGGATTCTAACAGTGAAATGACAGTTTTGTTCTCCATAAAATAATCAATTGGGGAGGTAAAATGACTTTTTTATGGGTCTATTTATTATTTTATATTTGTTAAGAGGTAGCTCATTTTTTTAAAAAAATTACTTGAATATTATTAAAATAATAAAAAAAAACGCTTATCTATGCCTATAGATATTTTTTAAGATTGTTAATTATATTCTGTTTTGTTCGAAATGACATAAACATTTTATATCAATTTAAAAAATAAAATAAAATAAAATAATTTTTATTTTATTTCAAATCTCAATTTGTTCTATATTTTTTAGATTAAATTTCAGCTGAAATATTTCGATTTCATTTTACATGTTCCTTTCGATACTTGAAAAGCCTTTAAATCAAATTGAATCCGGTTCAATTTGATTAATTAAACCATCCAAGTATAAACTATAAAAAGCTCTTTTTCATTATTATTTTCAATATCAATGATATTAAAAATAATATTAAAAATAATTATTGTTATTTTCATTAATAATGATATTAATTTTTTTAAAATTAGATTTATCATTAATATATATTGTTTATATTCATGTTGTTTTTTTTCATGTTTATACTTTGTTGAAATTTAAGTAAAACAAGAGAGGCTTTAGATCTCATTAGCCTAGATAACATTGACATACTGAATGAATGGATTTGTGAAGAATTTAGCATTCTTGATGGAGAGGATATAGGTTGGGAGATTATTGAAACAACTTTGTTTACTTTAACTTAAAGAATGACGAGATATGTTTTGATAACGAGAATGAGCTTGGTGAAAATAATCAATTATTGAAATGTTTAGTTGGTGATTTTCC
>NW_011500412.1:46936-58984 GCF_000495115.2 Populus euphratica
AAATGTTTAGTTGGTTTTTTTCCCTACATACTGCCACAAGATGAAGATCCTTATTTATATTTTAATGATAAAGATGATGTTTGATTTATGTTTCTTTTTTATTAAAAGATTTTACTATCAAAATAATTTGGTATTTTGTTTAAATTGAATTACTTTAAATTAAAGTTCTAATTAATTTTGACTATTTAGAAATATTTTAAATTTTAAAATTATATTTGTTTGATATTGTGTTTGTATTGCAAATTTATAATTAATTTATCTTGAATTTGACTTATATTTATTGAATTACACACACAAACATGAACAGTACAACCCCGAAACGGCATGTCGAAACGCTCTAAAACTAAAATATTTCATTTCAATTAAAGAAACAAAATATTCACCGAAACAAAATTGACAATCTTTTAAGTATAATGTAATATCCTAACTAATCTTAGAATCAAAATTCTCAAGGCCATTCAAGGGCTTTTGTGTAATTTTATAAAGTTTTTACATAGTAGTTATTTGGTCTTAGGAAAAATGGGGTAATTTTATAAATAAAATAAACAAAAAAATAATTATTAGCATATGCGTTGAATATGTCAGTGCAACAACCATTTCATTTCACTACTTTTGGGCGACACATGTGAATGCCTTTTTGAGCGACACATATGGATGACTCAAGCGATGAAAAACTTCCTTTTACAATATCATTGGATTACCTGTAACATTCTCTTCCTCAAGAAATGACTTGTGTTAGTTGTTTCTTGTCAGATGATCATCGATAATATTTTTTTATTTTTTAACTTTATTCTCTTTTCTTTTGAGATTGGCATTGGCCATTTTAAAATTCACGGTAGTCCGCTTAGTTACAAGTATTTGACCGTCGATCCTTCTTTTTTTTATTTGTAATTTTTATCATAAGCCTTTTTGTAGTTTTTTTTTTAATTTTACCATTTAATCTAAATTTATTTTCTTTGTTTAATTTTAGTCTCGAGTCTTTTTATTTCTTAATTTTTTTCCTTGCTTTTTTTGTGAACTTTCAATTATTTTTAATTTTATATAAAAAATAATTTTTTATTTTTTATTTAATCCTTATTCTTTTGGTGACATTTATTTTTTCTTTTTAATATTACTCTTAGACCCAAAATTATCCATCCTTTTATTTGTTTTTGTTTTTTTAAAATTTTATCTTCATTCTTTTAATTGATATTTTTTTATTTTGTATAATTATTTTTTTAATTTTATCATTTGACATTTAATTTTATTAAAAATTGTGTTTTGTCGTTTTTTCAGATTTGATGCTTCTAATCAAATGGCTTAAGTCATCGGTTTTATAAGTTACATGGTTGACAATTTTTTTTTACTTATTTTCTTTTTCAATCCCATTACTGTATATTTTTATTTTTATTACAAAATAGACTTCATGATTTTTTTTTCCTATCAAGTTATTTCAATCTCATGACCTAACCAATGAGTTGGGCAAATTAACTTAAGTGGGCTAGCATATTCTTCTTCTTCTTCTTCTTTTTTTTTTGCATTTTATTACTCTTTCTTCTTTTAGATCCTTTTATGGGGTTGATTTTTTTCTTAATTTCATTTTTAATATTTGATTTGTTGAAAAATAGGCTTTATAGTTTTTTTTTTTTCATATATGGTGCTTCTGGTCAAATGAATTATATTACAAGTTTTATAAGTTAATGATTTTTTTAAAAAAATAGGTTTTGTGATTTTCTTCATTTTCCTTTCTATTGAGCTACTCAATCTCATAACCTGACTTATGAGTTTGGCAAGTTGACTTGAGTGGCTCAAGTTTTTTTTACTTATAATTGCTATTTTTTAATCCTTTTGTATGACTGATTTTTTTTTCAATTTTATTTTTTAACATTTGATTAGTTAAAAATTGAGTTTTGAGATTTTCTAAATTTGATGTTTTTAGTCAACTAACTTGGGTCATAGGCTTAACAAATTAATACGACTTGACATTGTTTTTTTAGGTTTATTATTTCTGTTAAGAATTGAGCTTTTTGATTGAGTTCAGTTCTAATATTTCACGAGTTATGATTTTAAAAGATTACGTTAGGATTACCTTTTTATGTTTTTAAATTAACTGAACTTATTAAACTGTATCAACTTAATGAATCAAGTCTCGAACATCTTTTACTTCTTTAGAAATCCTAGTGTTGTCTTAACTTTTTTTCTTCTTACATTCAAAATATTTTAGCCTGGCTCGCAACGTTGTACCAACTACCGATATAAATTCACTTAGATTATTTTTATTTTATTTTCAAATTATTTTTTTTTTGTTTTTGAACTTTGTTATTTGATTTATTAGAATTAAACTTTTAAATTTATTTCGACGTGGGTTTCATAATTTTATCACAACTTCACACCCATATCAGAGACCATTATTAGCCAAAATACATTAAATGTATTATCATATGAGTTTTATATATATATATATATATATATATATACATATCTATATTTAAATATTTTAAAAGTATTTCCACTATTAAACATTAAATTTTTTACTTCTTGATTTTTTTTGAAAAAAAAAACCAACCCATAACATAAAACAAACCAAAAGGCTAGTTTTCACATTAGTTTTACTCCCAAATACCTTATAATTATCACAAGAACATCTTAAAGTCATTTTTGAACCTCAAAACATATTTTAATCAACTCTAGAAACTCAAGAAAAATTAGTATCTCGCCTTCCTCTTGGATCCTCTCTCTTCAATCTACTTTCAAGGAACATTTTTAACAAGTAAAGTTTAGGGACCATTTCAAATAAATCAAGGGACAAAATGAATATATATTTGTTAAAAACCAAACATAATAAACTCATATTTTCAACAAAATCATTTTTTTAGTAGTAAATGTCTTCATTTTGTGTCAAAACAGCTCAAAATACAATTTAGATCCATCATATAGAATCTATTTGTTTTTGCATCGCATAAATTTTTTGAAAAAATTTAAATTTTATTTGATATTTTGAATTAGTTTGATGTGTTCATATCAAAAATAGTTTTTAAAAAATAAAAAAAAAAATATTATTTTAATATATTTTTAAATAAAAAACATTTTAAAAAAACAATCACTACCATGTAAACTCATTTATTCAAAGAACTCGTTTTTATTGGTAAATGACCCCATTTTGCATCAAAACAACTTCAAATACAGTTTTGATCCATCAAATAAAGTATTTTTACGTTTTAAAAATACTTTTAAAAAAATTTAAATTTATTTTATTTTATTCTTTATTTCTAATTAATCTTTTTTTATGCTTATAAATAATTTTAATGTATTAATATCAAAAATAATTTTTTAAAAATAAAAAATATTATTTTAATATATTTATAAATAGAAAAACTTTAAAAAACAACTTACAACTTAAGAACAATCAATTTTTAATATAATTGCTGTTTGATCTACCAATTACTCTGGACTCCAGTTTCCTTCATTAGATGGAATCAAATGAGGCTCAGCTAAAAGTCATTGCATAATTTGAAACATCCCTCGACCCCACAAGTACATCTTGCATCAAGCAACCATTTGGAAATGGGCATGAGAAAACATTCAAAAATAGCACCACATTTGTATTTTACGTGCTGCAATGGCACATTTTCATGCAACACCGAAGAAATACTTTTGCTCCAGCTCCTTTGAAGTTTGAACCAATCATGACAGAATTTACAGGATGTAAGAGCATCACTGGGAAGCAATGGTTTAAGAACTTGAATCACAACAATTGACCTAGTACCACAAGAAATAGAAGCTCTTGGTCGTTTAATGATTCTGGATTTCAACAAATTTGGTGCTAGGGTGACTTTTCCTCATTCCTTGACATAGTTAATACTTTAACATGATCAATGAATTCACTGATGAAAATGGACAGAATCACTTCCACATGTGAGTTTTAAAAGAAAAGAGAACAAAAATTGGAAGCTGTTGCATTGCATACATGATATCTCACCACATCAGCAAAACTGGAAGGCGACAAGACATCTCTATTTCGCTATTAATCTTGTTGGTTGGAAATCCAATACAGCTCTTGAAAAATCATTGCACTCTCTTAATTACAAACTTTGTCCCCATTTTCACTTTGATGTTCAGGGTTATCTTCTCCATCCAGATCTTCATTGTTTTCTCCATTTTCAGATTCATTGTCCTCCTCCCCCTCCTCCTCATCATCGACCTCATCGTCAACATCTTCACCATCGCCAAGATTGTTGCTACCATTAACAATGTGATTGCAATCCCTACCTTTTGCAGCATATTCCTCGAGTGATGAAGAAGGGAACAAATCTCCAACCCTATTTCCTTCATTGGTTGGGTTTTTTGTCAAACCCATAGGTTTACCTTTGTTCATCTGATGCAATAAATAGGATCAACACAACACATTTTGACGGTGGAAAAGGTCAAATTACCATAGTTCATCTGACAACACAGATGTCATTCATACAATGCAATGCAAGTGTAGAAGGCCCAAACAGACTATCAAGAGGAGAAACTACAGCTACTACAAAAGTAGTTTCAATTTGTTAAATTGATGACATAATTCATATAGGAATGAAGTTTAGATGATGGATCAGACATTAGAGACACAGTATGTCAATCATGAAATACACGCAGACAGGCTCATTTAAGGCATTTGGATGAAAAGGTATCTTAGTTGAACAATAAATAACCCAGGATTCCTAAGAAAATGTTAACAAAAAGACCACATCATACAGTGACAAACTCCCAGCAAGCTGAATTATGCAGTCAGATCATCGCCTTTTTGCCCAACATTGCTGATGGAGAAGGTGAAGCTTATAAATATGACAAAGCCTAGATCTTATAATGGAGAGGGATTCTAAAAGTGTGGCCAGTTATTCCTTACCAAGTCTTAATATCAACGTACCCACTTTAATATGACTACAAGATGATAACAATGGTGACTGCCAATAACAACTTATTGTCCAAAACAGACTTCAACATGCATTCTAGCTAGATTTACATGTCAACTCCAATAATTTATAATTTCCTTTCAATTTCATTTTCTACTCACTTAGAAATTTGAAATTGCATGTCAACTTGGCATCTTGAGTGGATTCTCAGTGTGATATTTATTTGCATCAAACAATGATGCCATCCTTGAAGGTAAATGTTTCTAGCAAGGCATGAGGACAGCAAGAAGGTAGATCAACTAAGACCCACTGCTTCTAAGTTGATTTGGACTGAGGGGGAAGTCCTGTTGCTTGTACAGACTACAAAATCCACCTAAAACAAAACATTTACAAAATACAGGTTGATAAAAGCCAACCCATGAAACAAGCAAGTGTATGAAAATTTTAGATGACTGACAGACTCTGGATCTTCATCACCAAGCTGACATTCGACTTGAAAAATCTTAGGAATATACTAAACCCACAATCAGTAAACAAAACAAAAACATCAAAGTCTGCATGTTCATTATCCGGAATTCATCAAAGACCCAACAGTAATTTGGAGGAATGGGCTAATAGGACTATAGGAAGACAAATTATTCTATTCTAGTATTACATCATCATTGCAAGAATTCAAAAAAGAGCCAGAAATCCTAGCAAGTTCTCGCTGTATAAAATATCTCCTATAAAAAATATCCAAGTTTAAAGTTGTGACATGGTTCCGATCAAAAAAGAAAAAAAAAGTCGTGACATGGTTCCGATCAAAACATGGTTCTGATCAAAAAAGAAAAAAAAAAGTTGTGACATTGTTAAAGTAGAATTCTTTAAAACCACCTATAAATTAGTATCCCTACAAAAGAGTAACTATCATGCTGCTTTCCAATGATTATATTACCCTTCCAGAAGTTATCTATTCTTGTTTAAATTGCTAATGTGAAAACCAAAATGAACTACAAAATGAAGAAAAACAATTTAACTTCTAAGGACACATAAAAAAACTCATACGTAGATTTAGTAGCTGAAGAGAATTATTCTAAAGCGCTTACAGCACGTAGGAGAGCCCTCCGATCCCTCTCTCGAGCATTCTTAATTGCCTGCAATAAATAAAAACCACGAAAAATATCCATTACCCAACATTTCAAAAACAACCTTAACTTTCAAACACATATACATAAATTGTACAACAGAACCAAATAATCATACCTCCTCGAGTGTCTTTTGCTCAGCCTCTACATCAGCAAGGTCTCTACAGATCAAATGAACAATACACCCACCCAACTTTCAAAATTAAATATGATAATGCACACACCGAGAACCAAATAAAAAAAAAACACTTACCTTCCAATTATGCGGTCCACATGGCATCGACACTTGGCACACACCTTTTGCTCCTTCGCACAAGCTATATATATATAAAGTAAAAACCCATAACTAAATTAACACCAACATTCTTCCTTCCAAACAAAGGAAAATTTCAATAACTGAAACAAAAAGATAGAAAGAAAGAAGATAACTAACCAGTGCATAAATTATGATAAGCTTGACGCACTGTACGTTTTGAGCACTTTTGACTGCGATGCAATAAAACATTCGATTCAAGTCACAACATACTCATATTATTCAAGTTACCCACTTTAGTTTTCAATGTGAAAAAGGACACTTTCTTGTTCACTTCCAAAAACAACAACAGAAAAAAGGACTTCTCAAGGAGAAAAAAACGTTTTACCATTTAGCAGGCTCAGTAAGAGGCTTGTATTTTCCATACCGACGTTTCCAATCAATCTGCTCTTTACATCTTTGGCAAACCCCAGTAATCTCTGACAAGGGTTTTAGCCTGCCTCCAACTTCCTACTTTGAAATGATTTCTGGGTTAGTTTAGTTAGTATCAATAATTTACTGACAAATAAAAAAAGCCTTCATGCTTTTGAATGGGATGAGCTGCCGTGATTGAGTGCTTACCGTTTCATTGATTTTGCGGCCGGCGTTGGGTTTCCAAGCGTAGTTGTTTTGGTGCTTTGGGGGGCCATGTCTGTTGCTCATCTTCCTTCTTTCTCTGCACAACCGCTGATTACAGCAGCTCTCCTGATGTCTGAGGTTTTTAGTTTTAGAAAACCCTAAAAAAATATACTTCTAGGTTTTTAGTTTTGATTTGGATATTTGCTATTCTGTGCCTCTTCCTATTTGGCAACCACAAAAGTGGTACCTAAACATTTTGGAAATTCTTAATTAACTCCTCAAAGAAAGACTCTTTCAATTAAGTATTCAGGTAAACTAAATTTATTTTTTTTACCCGTAATGCGAGTTGTTTTGTTTGGACATCACAGCTGAAAAATGCTTGGCCCAAAGACTGCACCCTTGAAAAATAATCAATTATACGACTAAATTATCACAAGCAGTGTTTTAAACCTGATTTGGTGGCTAAACCGGCTTAAAATTCAGGTTATGGATTTTTATTAAGTTATCTAGATTAATTTTATTTTTTTAAAATTTAAATAATATTATTTTAATAAAAAAATAATTAATAGATTATAATTGAATTTATAACTGGATCGATCAGGTTTTTAACTATTTTTAGTTTTTTATAAATTCAATCTAGTTTTAGCCTAAAATCAACTATATTTTAGATAAACCTATCAAGCCAAACCAAGATATAAAACTATAATCACAAAATCACCATAAAGAAAATAAAGAATACATGCACATGCATTCCAGTGCTTGGCCTAATGCTGGAAGGGGTTTCTAACCAAGATATAAAACTATAATCACAAAACCACCATAAAGAAAATAAAGAATACATGCATATGCATTGGCCTAGCGGTGGAAGGGGCTTGTCTCCTTCCTCTGCACCTGGGTTCGAGTCCTAGCGTGCATGCCTGTCACCCCTGCGGTGCCTTACATGCCTACTAGGTTTATAGGGTATTCAGTGGGCCGTAGAGATTAGTCGTGATGCGCGCAAGCTGGCCCGGACACCCCATATAAATAATAATAAAAAAAAGAATACATGCACATAAGTTAGTCAACACTAGTTAATTGGCTCATGTTATGTCTCAAGTGGTGAATTAGATATGCAAGTATTTTAAATTAAAATCAATTAATATTTATATAAATAAATAAATAATCATTAACTAAAAGCAAAACTAGAAGAAACAAGAGATCAATATAGATTAAATTATTTGATTATGCAATATATAATACTTACATGGTTGTGTTTATTGAATTTATCTATTAAAATTAGTTTTTTATTTAATTAAATGATAACATAAATGAACCAACATATGAAAATAATTGAATAAAACAAAAGAAAATACAGTATTATGTAAGGTTGTGTATATTTAAAATATTTTCTAAAAATAAATATTTTTATTTTTAAAAATAAAATTCATCTGTATTAAAACATAAAAAATATATAAATGAATCAAGATAAAATCTTCAAAAATCTAAACATACAATATAATCTTTTTTTTTTAAAAAAAAACCTCTATTAAAAAAACTAAATAAGAAAATAAAAAAATAATAGAGGAGGGATAAGCAAAATAAAAAAAAAAATAGAGAAGGGATATTAATTAAAACATAAATTAAAAATTATTTAAAAAACATGTTAAAAAATGTATCAATTAGAATAAAAACCAAAATTGTAGTAAAAAAATAAAAAAATATGGTGATAGTTTAGGTATAAAAACCAAAATTGTAGTAAAAAAATATGGTGATAGTTTAGATGTCACAAGCATGTTTAAGAAGAAAAAAATAAAAATCAATGATTTGGGTTATGGGCCGACTTAATTTAATAAATTAATTCTATTTTAATTATACATAAAAAAAGGCAACAATAGTAATGTGTGTGTGTATCATAATAATTTAACAGAAAACCTTTAAAGTAGAAAATTAAATAAATAGCCTAAGTAAACCTGAGTTAACATAATAGACATAAAATTTGGATAATAAGAGGTAAGTTACCTCAAGTTAACTTACAAAATCCATTGCTTATGTCATGAAATTAGGATAAAATGATAAAAAAAATGTTACAACTCGACTTCTCAAGCATAAAACAACAGTAATTTTTTTTTATACTTTACACATCATGTCGGTAATCAGCAAACATGTTCCCTCACATCATTAAGATACAATCTATACATTAACAACAATCAACATGTTATTTAAAAGTGAATCTTACATAAACACATAATATTATGTTTACATGATAGAAGTTCACATTAAAAATATATATACATAGACATGAGTTTGAATTCTTATTCTACTAATAGTCATCACGAATTTAAACAAAGATGATCTAATAATAGTTATGTGTTTAGTACATTGATTTATATAAAATACATCGTGATTTAGAATGTAACTACATAATTCCTTGCAAGAATAGGTTCCCGTGTATCGGGTTTCCTAGGCACCTAGTTGGTGTGACATCCTTGTTGTAATACAAAATATTTAGAAGAATGCAATTACTTAATAATAACAATGATAATAAATGGTTAGGTAGTTTAATGAAACATTGACATTATCCCATGTTTGAAGTGTGACATTGGTAATTCCTTTATGTACTTGGTATAAATAACTTGTAATACATATAGACGCACCAATTCTTACAATCGACCATAATCTTAAATCTAGCTATTCTCTTAAGGCATCATTTATCGAGGTTAATCGTTCACTCACCTTGGTCATCCACTTTGGATGCCATCAGCCAAAGCTCATAATTCATTTGTCCTAGTCATCTACTCAGATATCATTAGCTGAAACTAATCATTCATTTGTCCTAGATGATTCATTTGTCCCGATCATCCCTTCAAATGCCATTAGTCGAAGCTAATCAACCATTTATCAATGATTAGTACTTAAAAGTGCATTTTTATCATGGTTTTATATCATCATTTTGCACTTCAAATATCAATAACTCCTTAACTAAAATATGTTTTATAATAATGTATCTAATAATATACCTACCTGCTCCACTTGTGGGTTGTTCTTATCTTGATAATGGTCCAATCTCAACCATACCACCTAAGATATCAATGATCACAAATTTGTATCTTTGAATCACATTTGTCACCATACTTATTTCAAGAGTTCATATTCAAGTGTTTCATAGTTTACACCATTATACCATGACATTATTACTATCATTTAAGTCATTTTTGTCTATAAGGCATATTATAGAAATCGGCAGCAAAAACTAGTTCGCTGCAGGCTGCTAATTCAGCAACAAATGTTACTTCGCTGTACAACACGTTTTACAGCAAAGAATGCTACTTCGCTATAGACAACTTAATTTCAGCAGCGGGTCATAAATTTGTTGCACATAGTACAACTTCGACAGCGAATGCTAATTCGCTGCAAGCAACTCAATTTTAATAGCGAATCACAAATTCACTGCAGACAACTCAACTTTAGCAGCGAATCACAAATTAGCTATAGAACACACACTTCGACAATGAATGTTAAATCGCTGTAATCAACTCAATTTTAGTAGTGAATTACAAATTAACTGCAGAACATACACATGCATTTTCAATTCCATCACATAATATATCATCAAATCCTAGTAAGGTTATATGGTTTTAACCTAAACACACACACATGTATTCTCAATTCCATCACATAATATATCATCAAATCCGAGTAGTGTTACATGGTTTTAACATAAACACAGATATGTATTCTCAATTCCAGCACAATATATATACATCATCAAATCTCATCAAGTTTTATGGTTTTAACATAAACACACACATGCATTTTCAATTCCAACACATATTTGTTATCAAATCCCTGCCGTCGCCCGACGTCGTGTAGCGACAACATAAATGCATTTTTAATTCTAACACACATTTGTCATCAAATCCTCAGAGTTACATGATTTTATCATGAACACACAAATGCATTTTTAATTCTAACACACATCTGTCATCAAATCTTAGCAAAGTCACATGATTTTAACTTGAACACACACATGCATTTTCAATTCTAACACACACTTATCATCAAATCTTAGTAGAGTCATATGATTTTAACTTGAACACACACATGCATCTTCTTACACAATGCATTCCGACTAGTTTTATTGTTGTGGTCGCCCCTTTACCAAGTTTTATTATGTCCATTTAATTCATTATTCTTAGTTAGATGCTCTGGAATTTGGTCTCATTTGTCTTTGTTGTTTGTTCTCTTAGGTTTTTTTTAATTTCCTTTACAATTAGCCTAGGGGGTTTGGGTCAATTTTTCTTAAGGATCCTTCATCATTTTTAGTTTTGGGTTTGAAGAACAAAGGGGTAAAAAGAGACTACATAACCCATACCTTTCAACTCTAAATAGGCCTGGACAATTTAGTAGTATTTCTCCTCTTCTTTTCTCTCATTTTCCCCTTATTTTTCCTCTCTTGGTTCTCTTTTTCTTTGTTTTCTATCAGTTTCTTCCCACTCGTTCCAACCCCCTTCCCTTCCCTTTAAATAGCTGCCCAACCTTCATTCACGATCTCAACTCTCTCTCACATGTTCAAGAGGTATTCTTTACTGGTTTTGGTTTGAATTTTTATTAGGAAGAAGGTGGAAAAAAGAGACATGCAGCTACAACAGACAGACTTTGGGAGGAGGAAGGGTACCCTTCTCTCTCCCCTTGCATTTATACTTCACATAAACTAAGGTGGGGTGTTTAGGGTTGGGTTAAAAGTGTTCTTGTTCTGCTCAGCCTTCATTCACAATCTCAACTCTCTCTCACATGTTCAAAAGGTATTCTTTACTAGTTTTGGTTTGAATTTTTGTTGGGAAGAAAGTGGAAAAAAGAGACATGTAGCTACAACAAACAAACTTTAGAAAGAGGAAGGGTCCCCTTCTCTCTCTCCTTGCATTTATACTTCACATAAACTAAGGTGGGGTATTTGGGGTTGGATTCTTGTTAGTGTTTTGGTCTGTCCAAAACCGGTTTTACCCCTTCCTTCCAGCTCCTTATGATAGTACAATTTATTTCCTTAACTTTTAATAACACTTCGCTGCTGCCGATTTAGGAATCGACAGTAATGATGGAGTTATCAATTATATATGTCATTACCAATTTTAGAATCGACAATAACGTATTTTTTGCTGCTAATTCCTGAATCGTTGTTGATTTCTAAATTGGCATATATATA